>NC_058136.1:55012449-55046242 GCF_016433145.1 Gracilinanus agilis | reverse complement strand
ATATATGTATATATATATGGAGAGAGAGAGAGAGAGAGAGAGAGAGAGAGAGAGAGAGAGAGATCCCTTCCACTTTTGCAGGAGTTAGGGGCATTTTTTGGCCCTCCCTTTGTAGCAGAGAAGTTTGAATTTTTTCTTTTTCTTTTGTCCATATTTATTGTAAAATTTGGGTTAAGTATTTGGTCATAGGTTACATATAGGTCAATGCATTAGAAAATGCATTTCTAAACTTTTTCTGCGTCATCTCCTGGTCTTTGTGTATTGTCTGCAGCTTTCACAAAACTCCCCTAAAATTCCCATTTAATTTCTTATGTTTATCCCAGATATATAGAAACCAAGATGGGGAAAGTCTCAATGTAGAAGGGGTGCCTATATATGTATATGTGAACACACACGCATGGAAGGATGGATATCGATGTATTAGTGAATATGTATGCATATGTATACAGACATGTGTGACTATTTTACACACGTGTATATTTCTATTTGAGCATTCAAATAGCAGAGAACTAGAGGGGGGAAAGGCTTCTCGAGCCAGTTTTGCCCAGAGTGAAGTATTGTGAAACAAGCTTCTTGTAAGGAATCCTCTGTGTTAAGTCCCAAGTTTTCAAAAGAAGTGCATACATTTGACTGATCTTCTTACAGAATGTAACAAGGTCCAAACTATTGCTTGGCCCAAGGATTTTGCACCCCCAGATAGAAATCTTTGGAAAAGGTTTATGGAGTATTTTGAAGGTCCTTTTCCTTAATGACTTCAGGTCTTCGTTACAGACATGACCTAACGAGAATGTGTACAAAATAATGACAGCCTCCGGGGCATCGAGATGAGGCGGAGCTATTGGGTCACACATTAAATGGCCCTAGACCTTTGAACTTGCGGCTTCCCCTAGTTTTAGGCGGTTGGCCATGGCCTCAGGCTGTTGCCTATGAACTGCCCTTTAACAACTTATCTTGTGCCCCTTCTCATATCTTCACCCTCCGCAAAGGCCCCAACATAAAATTGCTGCTTCAAATCCATAACTGGCCAGCACAGGGTCTGGTTCTTGCTTTCCTCAGCTCCGAGGCCCTTGTTGCCTATCTGCAGGCTCCGGGCCTACATTCTACTTGGGTTAGACTGCCTGTCAAAACCTGCCGAAAGCCAGGCCTCCAGAGAAGTGGGCCATTGCTGGGATTCACATCTCCCTCCTTGGGATAATCGGCTCCAATGCAGGCCTGCCTGCCAGCCATGCCCACAGACAAGTGAACCTTATAATTTAGTGAATGGATTGTTTGCATTAAACAGAACTGTACCAGGAAGCAATGCACAATAGAGAGCAGGGGAGGGGATGACATACAAATGAAAAGCCTGTTATAACAGGAAAATGAGGCAAGAGAAAATATGTGCCAAGTTCCAGTCCTCCATTTCTAGGCATCCCATCAACATTGGGCATTTCCTACCTAAGCCTCTAAGGCAGTCAGCACAGCTTGATGCCCGGGACTGGGGGAGGTGGGGTACGGCACAGGTGGAGTGGGGTGGGGAGAGGGGTGTGGGTGGCTTATAGGTTTGAGAGGCCCTAGGGTAGGGCTTGTGATGGATGGTTCAAGTTTAGCAGGAAACAATGTTCTTGCTGCTCTCAGAACTCTTTGTTCTCCGCTGTCTTGCCGGAGAAGGATTCACACTAAGTCAGTTAGTTCCATGGATACTCGATGTTGGGCTTTTGCCGAAGCAATAAAAAAGGCTGGCTAACACAATCCTAGGTTTCAAGCTAGAAGGGACCTGAGAGCACATCTAGGCGACTCCTTCATTCACACAATTCAGGAAGACCATTCCCAGGCAGAGGCCATAGTGACGGATGACTAGGTTGTTGGGAACTTCAAAGGCCTCTTTGGTTCCATCCAACCTCAGGGTTCCAGGAATGCAATGCCAAGTTTAGGGGTAGATCCTGGCCTTGGCTTTCAGAAGATGATTTGGGCTATAGGAATGATGGTGTGCATCCAAATGCATTTCCTAAGGGATTGTCTCCTGACATCCCTGTTTCTGGAAGCACTATTTAGCTTTCTTTTTTTTTTTAGGTGGGGAGGGGGTATACCTATTACTTGCCAGACACTCCTTACCTTCATTTCTATGTTATGATTTGCCTCTGTGTGGACAGCAATGAAACCTTGGGTTGGGCTACCCATTGGTTATCTCCAAGTGTCCCCACGTGGCCAGCCTAACCCAACTTCCTTCAGCCATACAACTTTGGGATACCATCCTTTAGATTTTTTTCTCATGGTCCATTTCTGGCTAGTAATTGTTGCACCCTGCTCTTGCCCACTCTCTACCTTTCTCTTACCCTCTGGATGACCCCCAATCTTGATCCTCCGGACCTCCCAGCCACATGGCATCAATGGAAGACCATGAACAAGACAGGCCTTCCTATGCCCCAAAGAAATAGGACCTATAAGTATGAAAATAGTTCTAGGAGCTCTTTCTGTGGTAGTCCAAAATTACAAATTATGCTTACTATATGCCAGGCACTTTGCTAATTCCTGGAAGTCAAATGAAAAGTAAAAACTCAGCCCCTAACCTCAAGGAGCTCACCTTCGAATGGAAGAGATCGCACGCAAACAACTACTTATATGTTTATATAACAATACAAAATAATGACACCCCTATATTACATATTATCCTATTATATAAATGATGTATTCTATGTGTGTATATATATAAATGAGTCACTATATATCTGTGCAATATAAATGAGAGGTAGTTTCAGGCACTAGCAGTCAGGGTTGGGGGGGAGGGGGAATAGGAAAGATTTCTTATAGAAAATGGGATTCAAAGGGAGCCGGGAAAGACAGAAGACAGAAAAAGAGGGAGAATATTCCAGGCACGGACAGCCAGTGGACAGCTCTTTTCATAATAGTCCAAAACTGGCAACTAAGAGTCTCACATTTGGGAATGATTTAACAAATCGTGGTTTTTGAATGTGATGGAATATAATTGTGCCATCAGAAATGGCAAAATGGACAGTTTCAAAGGAAACAGGGAAGACCTCTATGAACGGATACCCAGTAGCATGGGCAGAACCAGGAGAACAATTTATACAATAATAACATTCTAGAGAAAAACAACTTGGAAATACTTTAGAGCACAGACCAATGCAATGCAAAAGCAGGACTCAAAAAGAATGAAGATGAACTACACTACTCACTTCCTGATAGAGAGAAAGATGATGACTTTAAAATGCAGAAAGAGACATACATTTTTGGTCATGGCTAATGGGGGAATTGGTTTTGTCAGACAATGGAGCTCTGTATTATTTTTGTAGCTATATATGGATTTGTTTTTCAGGTTTGCTTGTTTGTTTGCTTGTTTGAATTTGCTCATTGGGTGGGGGAAAGGGTTGGTGGGAGGGTCAGATTAATAAAAATAAAGTTAAAACTTGAGAAATAAAAATAATAAATTATTTTTAATGGGCCCTCCTTGGTTTCTGGGAAAGGCTATGAGGTCATTGAAAGGACTGAGCCATTTCCCAAGCGGACCGTGCCTACAATGGACCCTCATTTTACCTTCCATCTCTACGTGGAAGGCCTCTAGCTTGTGTTCGAATCTTCCATGAAATTCATCTCTCCTCCCCTTTTGTTACTTTATTTGAACATGGCATTTAAAGATTCAGATTCAATAATCATCACTGAGGCTATGTTTGGGCATCTTTGTCCCCAGATTATCATCCTTATGAATGAATGAATGGATCCAAGCCCAGCCAAGATGGCCAACGAGCCTCCGAGGCTGCCCTCTTGTCTCTGGCGTCAGGGGTATGTTCCAGCTGCCTGCAGCTACTTCTTTGAGGCTCTACTTACCAGATGACTCCCTCTAAGCCTTGTGTGCGATGTATACAGCCTCCACAAGAAGGTATTCAGGGACAGGACACACAACAAGGGGAAGGGGATCATGTATATATAGTACCTTTTAAATCAAATAAATAGACAAAGTGGCTTCTCTCAGAGAGTCTGGGGTCACCAGAATCAGGTCGGCTTCAAATGAATCAATACAGCTTTCCATGCCTGGTTGATAGACCCTTGCCACCCACTTCCTCTAAACAGGAAGAGTACAAAAACTACAGGAGAACCTAAGGACCCACAGGAAGGGGCCCAAGTCAGCTTGAGGGTTTCAAGCAGCTGGAGATGTGGTTAAGTGGGATGCCACACACTCCCAAGGATCTTCTGGGAAGTAGACTGTGTGCCGATGCCCACTTTCAGGACTGGTTCTTTCATTTCTGGAATGGTCGGCCTCTTCATTGTCCCAGGCAGAGCCAGCCCCAAAGATGAAGCGCTAACATAAGGACAGAGGAAGCTGCTTCTACTAACGACTAGTGGATGCCGCAAAACCCACGGGGTTCCATTCCAATCTCAAATTTGACTTTGTCCAACTTCTCCCCTGGGAGTTTCTTTAGGGTAGGTAACTCTGAAACTCAACAGTTACTGCATATATACCTACTTTTAGGCTGATTAAGAATCTTACAACTGGCTTAAAAAATAAAAGCCTATATATAGTCAACATGAAGGATTGAATGCTGGATTTTGAGTCAGAAAGACCTAGATGTGGGAAAATCGTTTAACCTCTTAGGACCTCAGTTTCCTCATCTGTTAAACAAAGCAATTGCACCAAATGGCTATTTTGAAGTCCCTTCTAACTCAGAATTTACGGCTATAAATGAGACGATATATTAAACAGCTGTGGAAGCTAGCTATGTGACCATGTATACATGTCACTTAACTGCCCTGAGACTTAGTTTTCCAATATGTAAACTGGGGATAATAATACCTGCCCAGCCCTACAAGTCATACACAGAGTCGTTCTGAGGCTCAAGCAGTGTTGTACAGTGGAAAGAGCATTTGGAGTGAGAGGACTTGGGTTTGAATCCTGTCTCTGCCACTTATGTCTTCTGTGCCTTTAGGCAAATCACTTAACTCCTCTGGGCTTCAGTTTGTTCATCTGTAAAATAGGGGGTTGAACTAGATAGCCACTAAGGTTCCTTCTAGCTCTAAGCATTCCACAGCATCTGTTTCTGCCACTTTCATGGCCATTGGAACAGATTGTTCTCAGCCACCCCTTCTGCTGGGGGACGTCTTCCCATGCCTAGGATAGACACCCCTCGAACTCACTGATGGGTTTGAGGCCTGTCGTTTACCCTTAGCATCGTTTCGCCTCCTCCCCAAGACGGTTGCACCAGGGTGTGGTGTCTGTGCATGCTACGGAGAATGCAGACTAAGAAAAGACTATTGAATTTTGCTAAAAGGAGGTTAGTGGTAACCTTTGAGAGGAAAATTTCCGAACGGTGAAGATAGAAACCGGATTACCAAGGGTTAACGGAAGTGGTCTAGGCTTCTGTAGGGCACCAGTGATGGCATTTACAACACTATCTAGCCCCTTAAAGGCAGAGGGGGCTGCCCCATAGAGGGGCAAGAGATGTGGTAAGATCACTAACGCTTGGAAGCTGATTGGATTATGGGGGTTCAGGGAGAGGGCAGAATCAAAGAGTGTCAACCTGGTGATTGAACCAATGGTGGCACCTTCTAGGAATAGGGAAGTCTGCAGCGGGAGTGGGTTTAGGAGGAAAGACGAAAACGATTTCCTGTTTTGGAAATGTTGAGGCTGAGCTACCCATGGGACGCCCAAGTAGAGTTGTCTAGCAGGCAGCAGCTAGGGATGTGGGACTAGAACTCAGTACAGGGACGAGGGCCAGACTGATAGATCTGAAACTCAAGGAACATTTCCTATAGGGCCTGACAATTCATCTGAAGTCAGAAGGAGGCTAAGAACTCTACGTGGTGGAGATGAGAAGAGTACGTTTCAGATATGTGGGATAACCTGTACAAAGGCAAAGAGGTGAGCGATGGAGTGCCAACTTCTGGAAACTGCGTAACGGCCAATTTGGCTGGAATACAGAGAAAGGCTGTTATTATCCATCCTCTTTCTTCAAAAGAGTCCACTGGCGTAGGGCAGAAAGCCAGCTCCCATTAAAGGGAAAACAAATCCACAGCCAAATCCTATGGTTGCAATTGAATTCCATTAGCCCTTTGGGCCAGGCTTTCTGTCTTTACCAACACAAATATCCCAATGGATCTGTGATCTCCTGAGTATGAGTATTCCCTCCAATAATGCAAATAGCCTCCTCCATGCCTGCCGGGCCTGTATCTCTTGTCCATGCCCTCTCATGAATTCACCACAATCCCTGGCACAAATTCCCATAATTACCTGATGTGATGAGGGCCTTCCTGACCTTTTCTCGCCATTTCAAAGATACCGCTGGAGTCCGAGGGCAGAGAAAGACAGCTCTGAGTCTCAGCTTCCATGGTGCCAAGAGGGGGACAATTAGGGAATGAAGTTCAAGAATATGGTCCAAAATCAGCATCAGGAGAGCCAGATCGAGGGAACAGGAACCGTATTGGTCTCCATTGAGAGAATACTTTGCAATTTACAAAGCATTCCTACAACAGATGGGAAGTCAAGTCCAGGTAGGCCAATGGGCGCCTCAGGTGACTTCACCAAGACAGCACCCAAGGGAACAGGCAGAGAGCAGACTCCAAAGGAAGCAGAGGCCAGACCAGATGAAGGAGAGGAAGGAAGAGGTCCTGTGCAAGTGAGAAGGTACTCACCACTTTCCAGCAGGGCTCCATTCCTGATCCTGAGGTGGAGGTTGGCTGTCCTCCGTGTGGCTCCCCTCAGCCCTGGCTAGGGCAGGTGGGTCAGTGTTATCAGAGGTGCACTGGGAGCCCTAGAGGGAAAGGGCTCATCTCAAAGCTCCCTTCGTGCCCAGAGCAGCTGATTATGGCTCAGACTAACCGCGGCTGACCTGTGGGGACTCAGTCCAATTCCACAAGCACTGCCTGCACACCTACTATGTGTTAGAATTGGAGCTCCCTGAGCACAGGGACTGTCTTGTGCTTCTATTTGCATCTCCAGGGCTTGGTACAGTATCGAGCAGAAGGTATGTGTTTACTAAGTGCTTTTTTCATTCTTTCCTATATTCATACTATGGCGCCAGGCCTTGTGAGAGGGTCTGGGAAAAGATGAATGACAACTCCTGGCCTTGAGGTGCTTCCATTCTCCTGGGCAGTTACAGCATGTCATAAGGTGTAGAGGCCAGTAGGGGGGTTCTTGGCCTGTGATCGGTCAGAATGGTGACACTCTGTCCCACCACTAGTTGCCTCTATTCCGTCTCTTTTCATCTAATTCTGGCTACTCTGCTACTCAGGAGAATAGCTACTCTGCTATTCTATTCCTCAGGAATCAGCTGCCCCAGTTCCTTCTGCCAACACCCCCCACCTTCTGCAGATGCTTTGGGCAAGGGGGGGCAGGGAGGAGTTCATCCTGAAATAGCAATAAAGCCCCTAGCAGGGTCAAGGGCTCAGCTGGCCTCCTGGGCCCTGTGGGAGCCAGGGAAGAGGCCTGGGGGAAAATCCCAGCTGTTCAGTACTTTTCCACACAGCCCCTGAGAGGTACCCAAACCTCTCCTCCAGATGCCAGGGGACATTGGGGTCCATTCAGTTAAAGGGTGCTATTCAGACCGGTGCCTCACATCCTCATACTGATAGGGCCTACCTTGTTCCCCAGAAGAGGGAAATTGGGGTGGATGGAGCTGTCTGCATCTGAGTCTACAGCGCCTCTACTTTCCAAGTCCGGGCAGGGCCATCTGCCTGCTCCTGTGTTGCCTAGCAAAGAACCACCTTTCACTCTGTAACTCTTTTAAGTCATTTTCTGTAGCCTGTCACTCAACCTGAAGCACCAATGAGTTTCTCTGGTTACCCTCCTCTGGGATCATTAGGGCTAGAGATATGAGAAGAGCTATAAGTGGGTTCGAATTAAAGGAGTTACGGATCTAGAAAATATGTTGGCGGGGGAGAGTTCTAACAATTGGCAATGGTAGAGGGAGAAAGATAAAGAAATGCTTCTGTTAGGAGGCAGCACTTGAGATGTTCACAGATTTCATAAGGTGGAGATGACAAATGAATGAGTGAATGAATAAATGAATGAATGAAAAAGCACATATTAAGTCCTTAGTAAGGACAAAGCACTGTGCGAAATGCTATAGATGTGAATAGAAAGGCAAGAATAAGGGGTAGCCAGGTGGCTCAGTGGATGGAGAGCCAGGCTCAGAGACAGGAAGTCCTAGGTTCAAATTTGGCTTCAGATACTTCCTAGCGGTGTGACCCTGGGCAAGTCACTTGACCCCCATTGCCCAGCCCTCACCACTCTTCTGCCTTAGAACCAATACACAGTATTGATTCTAAGATGAAAGGTAAGGATTTTGAAAAAGAAAAAAGAAAAGCAAGACTGCCCCGTTATAATTATTATTATTATTGTAATCAGGGGAGACAACACATAGAAAAGGTTTCAGCTTCAGGGAAGACGGCAAAGTCTGATGGTCCTTAAGGAGCAGCAGCAAGGCAAATAGCAATCTTCTTAATAAAATCATATCTATTTCTTTTTTTTAAAGCCTGTGGGAATGAGAAGCTAGCTCATTGGAGCCATTTGGAAACAGAAGGGACTTCCTTCAGAGGTCACTTTACAGAGGAGGCACTTACAGTCCAAGGACTGCCTTGCCCAAGGTCACGAGTGATGGAGATGGGATTTGAAGCGACATCCTCAGGCTCCAAGCGCCCTTTCCTGCCGTATCACACGGCTTCTTATGGGAGATGGAATGCCAAGACTGGGGAACAGGTGGCAGGTCACCTGCTGATTTGGCTGACATGAAGAATGTGTGAAGGGGCTAAAATGTAGAGCGGGTGATCCTCCTCACTTGATGGGCGCATTTCAATGAGGAGGGGGGAGACGGGAAAAAACCAGAGCCAGCAACATGAGGCGATGCCTGAGGAGGGTGTGTCTGCTTCCAGGCATCTCAACAGACAGGCAAATCAATAGAAGGGACTTCTGAAAATAAGTTGCATTCATATCTTCAGTTTTTTCGTCATCATCATTTCTGAAAATAGGACCCTCACACCCCCCCCCAACCAAATCTTCCCTTAAATGAATGAAACAAGAAAGAAATGTATCCTTAAGTGAAACTAGTTGGATAAATTAAGCGTAATATCATATAACAAAATAATAGAATACATCATTAAATTAATTTATCAAGTGCATGTTATATGTCAGACTTTATGCTAAAGCTTAGAACATATAAATGCAAACAGGAAGACAGTCCCTACCTTCAAAGCTCTTCAACTTTAACAGGGAAGGCGACGCATATAGGAGAATAATAGCTGGAGAGCAGTATTTGGTCTGAAAAAATCAGAGACGGTGTTCCCTTGTAACCAAGAAAGATGGCTAAGCCAAGGAATCTACCCCATTCTGCCCGAGAAGTCCCTCGCCTCTCTGCCAAGAAGAGACAGGTATGTTACCTTTTCTACTTTCCAGGGCCATCACTAGGTTTTCGGTTGCTCAGAGTTCACTTTTCTTTTAGTGATCTTTTCATTTACATTGTTCAGTTGGTTCTGCTCGTTCCACTCTGAATCACTTCCTACAGATCTTTCCATGTTCCTCTCAATTCTTTACATTTTCTTGCTGCACAATAATATTCCGTTACATTTAGAGATTTTTCATCGATTCTGCAATCAGTTGCTACCACAAAAGCACCACTGAGAGCACTGAGCGATATACTGGACCTTTATTTTTGTCTTTGGCCTCCTTGAAGTACACCGCCAGTAGCTGGACAGCTAGGTCCAAAGGTATGAAAAGTTTAGCAACTTTTCTCGTGTAATTTAGAAGTGATATCAAGAACCGTTAGACTGCCACCAACAGCTCCAGCAGTCATGGATGAGTGTGCGAGTGGTTTTTACACACACTTCTTCAATGCTTCGAAGTCCTATAATGGCATCAGTGGGGGCTACTGCCTCCCTCTACAAAGACTGTGCATGGCCTTAGAGCATTGCTGTGGCTGAAAACACCACCCCTCCGCTATACCAGTTTGGTGAGGAGCCTTTCTATACTGGAATAGACTGGTCCTCAGACACTCTCCATATAACCCATTGTGGAGCCCGTACTCAAAGCCTTTCTAGCTTGGGAGGGAACTTCCAGAACCCGTGCTCTTTAGCAAAGACTTCATGAACCTGGGGCTACCTACATGCTAGATGAAACGTTAGATAGAACTTCAATGAAATCTTTATGTGTAATAATGTAATAATATGCAAAACAGGTTTGGTTTTCTCATAAGCATTCCAATGGGCAGATGCCTCTTTTGACCAAGAATTCCATAAAGCAGCATCCACTCTGGAGTCAAAAAGATAAAGCAGGAAAACTGGGCCCAAGGGCCTTGCCTCATCGATACCTAGTCAGCATAGCCCCATTTCATTAATAGCCACTGTCGGCTATCAGTTCCTATTACTTGAGATTGAATTCAAATTAAGGTGACGACGTGGTCTTGATAAATAGAGGCGGTAGCGCTGGTATTGTGTGCTTGGGTCTAGGCTAGGTGCCATTACATCTTTCTTGGGCTACTTGTACTAGCAAGGCAGGGGTATGTTGATAAATGTTTAACAACTGCCTCTCCTGAAAAACACAACAAGCTTTTCAGTTTAATCTGCATTATTACCATTTTAGCATTGCTTTCTCAAATCCAGACAATCAACAAAACAGTAAATCAAGCCCTGATGAAAATTTAACAATCAGCTCTTGGGAGGACGTTTGAGCGGACCCAAGCATACTCCTGCACCTAGGTCTGGGAACATAACATAGGCTTGACCACAGATTGGAGAAAACAGGTAGAATATTTGCAGTAGGTTGAGCTCAAGCCAAGACCTCTTTGTCTATGGTCTTTTCTTTGCCTAGAGACCATTTTGAAGCCACAGCACCCCCACGGACCTCTACTTTAGCTGCAATTGGACTCTAGCCTTCTGTGGGACCAAATAGTGGTTCTATTGTATCCCTGTGATTCAGAAGGATCCTAAGGCCAGTGGAGCCATGGAAAGCAACTGTGACTACTTACGGCTATCTAGAGGCAGGTAATTTCTCTCTGCCTCTGTGGAAAATAAATGTGAAATAAAATCTCTGCAGGCCAACCAAAGGTCAGTGTGCTTCTTGTGTCAGACAACAGAAATCCTTGAAACTCAGTAGCACGGGCCAAGATGGATGAGAGAGTTAAGTCGTGCTGTTCTAAAGATGAGATGGCACAAATGCTCTCTTGGCTCTGATTTCCATCTACAGATTGGTGCCTCAGTTCTGTCCTATCTCACCCAACTGTGAGTCATAGGAAACGTAGCTTTGCAACTGTCAAAATCCTAGTCTAACTTTTACTTCTCCTCTAGGGAACACAATTTTAAATTACCTGCATATTTTCTCTCTCTGTCTCTGTCTCTGTCTCTCTCTGTCTCTCCCCGCCTCTCTCTCCCACCTCTCTGTCCCCTCTCTCTGTCCCCTCTTTCTCCCCTCCCTCTAACTCTCCCTCCCCCTCTGCCTCCCCCCTCTCTCTCCTGCTCCCCCTTTCTCTATATATACACATATATTGATAGCCATATATATATAGTATATATGTGTAGATAATAAAAACATGTACACTATAATAAAAACCGTAATTCAGTTTTTAAAAATTCTCCCAGAATGCAGGGTAATATACTCCTTCATTCCTCCAATTGATCTGTGGTCTCATCAATGTAGGTATTCTTTCCAAAGATTCAGATCACAACCCATCCATGCTTGCCCATTTGGATCAACTCTTGTCTATGTCCTCCCAAATGTCTGGTTCAGTGGGTGAATCCAATGGGTTTGCTGCATTCCTCAAGTTTGTAGACATTGTGAGGACATTAATGGAGCATCCTTGGGCTGTCTGTTGGTTATACCTCAATCTCGCCATATGACCTGAAACCTCTTCTTTCCAGATCACACATTCTTTGATGCCGTCTTTTATGCTGCTTGTCCTGCCTCATGTCCTGGCTTGTAAGACATCACAGCCTGCTCACATACACCATATATGCCCCCTCGTTGCCCTTATTCTTAACTTTAATTCTCCAGAGACTTCAACCTTCTTTGACTTGAAGCCATACAACATCACCAGAGGAATATTGGCATCAAAAAATGATGGGTGTCTTTAATGGGCCTAAATTCACCGAATGGAATTTGTCTCTGATTAAGAAATATTCGCTCTTTTTAATCACTGAATTGTGGTATAAACTGATGCCAAACGAAGTCACCGGAACCTGGAAAACACTATGCACGATGACTAAAACCGTACACATGGAAAGAACAACAAGAATGAGGCTGAAACAGAAAACTTTGAACTGAAAATGACCAAAGTCAGCCCCAGAGAAGACATCTGAGGATGCGTGTCCATCCCTTCTTGGCAAAAGTGGAAGCTTAGGGGTGTGGAACGCTGTCCACGATATCGAACTCTGGTGAGATCTTGGTTAGCTTTGCCAAACTGGTTATTCCCCTCATTTTTGTTACTTGTTATAAGGGATGGCTCCCTGGGGTGGGGGCTAGAGGCCTGGGGCTGGGGGTACAGGGTAAGGAGCAGCAGTAAACTGAAACAATTGAGCAGATTATCTCGCATCGAACATCTGGGAAGAGATTTGAAAATGAAGATGATGTACAAAAGTTATTGATAAAAATTTTAATTAAACAAAATATTCAAATATCTAGTCTAGTTTGAAGCGAAAAGCACTACACTGAAAACGGAAAACTCAGCCCATGTTGGCATGGCACAATGGAAAGAACACTGAATCTGGAGTCAAAAGACCTGGGTTGACATCTCAGTTCCGCTACCTATTATGTTCCTGACCCCAAGTTATTCTGGGGGCCTTCATTTTCTCCTCTGTAAAAGGAAGGCCTTGGACTAGACTCAAAGGTCCCTTCCAGCTCTAAAGGGAGAAGCGAATGCCATTTATACTCATTTCTAATCGCTTCTTTCTGGTACACGAGCTCTCTAAAGGGGAGAGAAAAAGCCATCTCTCATTTCCGCTAATGTTCCTTCTCTGCGCACATATGTTTGTATTTCCCATTATGGGTCCAAGAGCAAACACTTGAGATGGAAGACTAATGTTTCATTTCCCAGGGAACACTGCATGGTAAATGAGCTACGAACACTCAACTCCAATATTCGTCTGGTCTCAGGATTTGTGAGGATGGCAAGTCAGATGTTTCTGAGTTTCCAAATAATTGTGATGATCAGACTTGGAGTCCGTGGGCCTCCCTGGTTTGGGGGCTGGTTTTAGATCAGTCTAAAGGAACAGAAAGGAGATGACGAGGGGGCCATGTAAAATCCAAGCCTCTTTTTATTCCACCAGGCAGGGAAAAGCAATGTCATTACAGAGCGAGTGGTTAATTGGAGGTAAGAGATTGCCAGGACCTGTGGCCCTGCTTCACTGCTCAGAGGGCCAGATGTTTGCTCCCAAATCAGGAACACGCTTCCCTGGAGAGTCTCTTCGAAGCCCTTTTCTCTTTCTATGTCTTCATTTTCGACAAATTGTATGTAACAGGATACTAGCAACCATGTTGGTTTGTTATTCTTGGTGCCAGATCCTCTCAAAGTTGCAACACAGCCTTCCTATGGAGCTCCGAGAATTCATACGAAAATCCATTTAAAGCCCATCTTCCACAGCTATTCAGTCTGGGAGAAAACTGAAGATCAGATATTTGGAATGAATTCCAATGAGGCCTTGGGGAAGGGAGAGGGGCAAAAATGAATGAATGTGGCGAACTGACGGGAGATAAATAGTCTCGCTGGCATGGGGCAATTGCATACATCGACCTGACAAGTGCGCTTATATATTCAGCAGTGATGCCAAGGCAAAATGCCCAGACACCACTCTGGGAGGGATGGAGAGAGAGAGAGAGAGAGAGAGAGAGAGAGAGAGACAGAGACAGAGACAGAGAGAGAGACAGAGACAGAGACAGAGACAGAGACAGAGACAGAGACAGAGACAGAGAGACAGAGACAAACATAGACAGAGAAGAGATTAGACAAACATAGACAGAGAAGAGATTAGACACACAACATATATATATATATATGCATACATATTTTACATATACACATGCACATATATTGTGTGTCTATGCATGTATATGTAAAGATTAGAAAGAGGAGGCCTAGGACAACTCCTTGGGGGACAGTCGGTGTAACATGGATGGGTATTCAGTAAAGGAGACTGAAAAGGAGCAGTCAGATAGGTAGGAGGAGAAGCAGAGAAAGCGATATCCTGAAAATAGAGAGGAGAGACTATCAAGGAGTGATCAGTAATGGTGCTGAAGGTCGCAGAGAGGTCCAGGAGAATGAGGACTGAGACAAAAAGCCATGGGATCTGGCAACTAAGAGACTGTCAGTAAGTTTGGAGAGAGCCGTTGCAGCCAAATCATGAAGTCGAAACCAGTGTACAGAGGTTTTAGAACAGAGTGAGAGGAGAGAGGATGGGGGCACTCAGTGTAGACAGTTTTCTCAAGGAATTACATTGCAAAGGGGAAGAAAGATCTAGGACAAGAAGCAGCCAAGGATGTTCGAATTGGGTGAGTGGATGGAAAGCCAAAGTCAAGAAGATTCCCGGGCAGACACAGACTGGAGAAGATGCCCTTTGAAGTCCCATCAAACCCAGAGACTCAGTGATTCTGACTTTATTATACTCCAAAGTTTCAAATGGGTCCTTCCTTTTCTCGGCTGACAAGGATTACTAGTGATTTAGGGTTCCAACCATCCAGTTCTTGAAAAGTAGGGGTGGGGCATCCTGTAAGGTTTACCCTCACTGTCACCCGGTTGATCCTCTTGATGAAAACTACTGTGTGATCCTGCACAAGTCACTTAACCTCCATTGCCTAGCTCTTATCACTCTTCCGCCTTGGAACCAATAAACCGTATTGATGTACGATATACAATATTGATTCTAAGACAGAAGGTAAGGGTTTTTTTTTAACTTAAAAAAAAACTACACCATGGGACTTGGCCAAGATCACACAGTCAGTATTTGTAAGAGGCAGGGCTCCACTCCAGGTCTTCCCAACTCTGTTTTCCATGCACTGTTTCTGTTACGGGGATGAAAGCAAGTATTCCTAGCTAAAATGAGGTCACTTTCTCCCTCTTTCCTGGAAAAGGTTATGAGATGCAATGAGGAGCTCCTTCTCCCTTTCCATCCAAATGATTTCCCAACCACACAACACAGTTGAGGAGGTTAAAGAAACCAAGAGCTTTTCACTGAGAAGGGAAAAAGAGGGAAATTGGGCACATAAGGGAAGTCACCGTTGGGCCCTTTGCACACTTGAGTGCAGAGCCTCCTTCCACCCGCTTTCCCATCACCTTCCCACCTGTGTCCTTGGAGGAGCCTGCTAAAGGGCAGCTGTAATGCGGTACAGTGTGCATGTAAGAGCAAGTCCTGCTCTTTTTCAGAGGGTGGAGTCAGGGGGAGGGGACAAGAATCTGAAGGGTCCCTTGTTTATGCTCTTGGGCAGCTGTACAGTTGGCACCATGCCATCTCCAGGCCATGCAGAAACAAGGGAAGCAGGCTCTATTTTCAAGAAAATACACCGCACATCTAGCAACCGTTTATCTCCAAGTGCCATATTCCCAGAAGGTCATAATAAACGAGGGGCCTCTAATTAGGCCGCCCTCTTGACAACCTGCCTCCATGCTGCTGAGAGGTTTGGGTTTTTTTTAACTTTCTTGTCATAAAATCAGAGCATCAGAGACCTGAAGCTGGAAGAGGCTTTCAATAAATCAACCAACATGAATTAAGTGCCTACTATGTGTCAGATGTTGAGGATACAGAGGCAGAAATAAGAGTCCCGGACCTTAAGGAGCTTATATTCTTTTGGGGAGACAACAGATATACAGAGGAGTATATACTGAATAAATACAAAGTGATTAAATGACTTTAGAGGTCATCTAATCCAACCACCATCCTTACTTTACAGATGGGAAAACTGAGGCTAAGAGGCAAAGCACCTTGTCTAAGGTTATGTAAGTCGTAAGTGGCAGAACTCAAACTTGAACCTACATCCTCCCTGTGTATCCAGGGCACTTTCCATTGTAGCATCCTGCTATCCTTTGCTATAGTCTTATGCTTGAAAGGGATGCCCCTGATGCTTGGTCTTTGGAGAACTTCACCAGCTTCTTGCCCACAGAGAGTTTCTTCCCAGGTAAATCAGGCTGGATCACAGACATTCTTTGCAATCTGATGTTCTGCCTTGTCGAGTATGTCAGTGTTTGCTTCCTCTGAACTGGACCCAGCAATCCAGGTCTCATCCCCAGACAGTTCTTGAAAGAGAAGATAACTGGACTTCAGGTCTGCATTCAAATCTTCCATTGGGCGTCCCTATCTTGGGTCTGGGTGGAAGGCTAGACTGGACCATGTGTTGATGGGAGAAAAAGAAATCTTTGCATCAAAAGTATAAGAAACACAAACTAGTGGAAACGCGCATCGGCCAAGGGTGGGGGGGGGTGCGGGCGGGGGGGGTTGAAGGGGAAAGGTGGAGCATGAATCATGTAACCATGTTAAAAATGAATATTAATAAATGTTAAAAAAAAGAAGAAGAAATGTAAACTATTGACAATCATATAAAAATTCCAAATCACTAATATTAAGAAAAATGCAAAATAAAACTATTCTGAGGTTAAAAAAAAAAAGTATAAGAAATACAGTTTAGGCAGCCTTGACCAAAATATCCAGTTGAGTATGGCGAGTTTCCTGGATACAATCAAAAAAGGCAGCAGGGGTCAATCATGTGGTGAAAAGCCAGGTAGAGAGCCAACGAACTCTATCGCTAGGCTCCTTCAAATGTGGTCAGAAGCCAAAGAAAGTGCCTGTGGTGGATGTATGGGAAGCCATGAGTAGGATGGATTCTGATCTGTGTTGAAAGGACAACCCATGCTGATGGGTTCCCAAATCTACTGGATTATCACCAGTGCTTAGAAAGGCCCTTGGACTGCTATCTTGGATGTGCTTTTTACAAATTATACTCTGAGAAAAAAGAAGTCAGACACCATACAAGCACGTCTAGATTAAACATTTGGGAAAATATACATATACCTCAAAATACCGACTTCTTCTCCACCACATTGATTCAAAGACCCGAACCCCTTTCACTTCTATGTTTTACTGCATTAAAAACTCTCTGCAAGGGGAATGAGGGGAGCTACTATAAGGTGGCTAGGCAATGCCACAGTGCACAGAGTGCCGAGTCTGGAGTCTAGCCGGCCTTTGTTCAGACTTGGTCTCAGATATTTATTTCCTAGCTGTGTGAGCCTGGGCAAGTCACCTCATCTCTGACTGCCTTTGTTTCTTTATCTGGAAATGGGAATAATAACAGCAACGACTCCGCAGAGTTGTTATGAGGACCAAGTGAGATATTTGGAAAGTGTTTTGCAGACATAAAAGAGCTCTATAAATACTGTTTTTAATAAAACAGGAGTCAAACTCAGAGTACTACGGGGAGAGCAAATTGAGGCCTATTGTGTCAGATGTGACCAATATGTTGACTTGTTTTGTTTAACTGTACTTCTTTGTTAAGAGTAGCACAATTAGGACAATTTCGTGCTTCTTAATTAATTAATTATATGGCAGCTTTGTGGCTCAGTGGAGAGAGTACCAGAGTCAAGAAGTCTAGAGTCTAGAGTCAAGAAGACCTGAGTTCAAATGTGACTTCAGATACTTATGATCCGTGTGACCCTAGGCAAGTCAAGTTACTTTGTTTGACTCAGTTTCCTCGTCTGTAAAATGATCTGGAGAAGGAAATAGCAAACCATTCCAGTATCTTTGCCAAGAAAACCCTAAATGGAGTCATGAAGAGTCCGACATAAATGGAAAACAACCAAACAACAACAATACTTCTTTGTACAAAGGAACATCCTATTGGAGTTGAAAGAGTCATCAATAAAAAGGAAAGGAAAGTGCCAATCGGATAATAGACAAGGTCACAGGGTGACAGAATTCCAGAGAAGCATGTCAACCCTTCTAGAGCAAGGACTGTTTCAGTCTTTATCTTTGTATTCCCAGCGCTCAAAACAGTTCCTGATATGCAAGAGGGACTTAATAAATGCTGGTTAAAGGAGACTCGAGTGACCATCTTGTCCACCTCATACCCAAACAAAATCCCCTCAGCAAGTGACCATCCAGCATTTGTTTGAAGACCTCCAAGGAGAGGACACCCACCATCACCACCCCTTGGACAATACCAGCCATTAGAGAATTCTTCCCTACGTGGAGCCCAAATCACAGATGAATATTTTATTTCCTCTAATAGGACCCTGCTCTGGTATCCAAAAAATGTCAACAGAACCAGAGGAAGGACTCTAACGCACTTCTGTGTTGGTGAAGGCGGGGCATGTATGCCTCTGCAGCATGGAGGGGCCTACTCCCTTCTCCCTCTCTACAGCGCCATAAGGGTATTTTTCACAAGTCCCGCCTCTCTGCCCAACCACCCAATGCCAGCACTTCCTCCCTCCTCTGTCTAGGGTAATGTAGGAAGCTCACGGTTGACTTGAAGGTGCAGTTTGGGCTTGCAATCTCTAAAAGGTTCACCAACTTTGCACTAGGTGGATCCTCTATGGAGAATTTCTGGAAAGACATGAGGGAAAATGGCAAGGGGGAAGCTGGATGGTTCAGTGGATTGAGAGTCAGGTCCAGAGATAGGAGGTCCTGGGTTCAAATCTGGCCTCACATACTTCCAAGCTGTGTGACCCTGGGCAAGTCACTTGACCCCCATTGTCTAGCCCTTACCACTCTTCTGCCTTGGAACCAATACATAGTATTGATTCCAAGACAGAAGGTGAGGGTTTAAAAATACAAACAAACAAACAAACAAATAAACAAATGAAGATCAGGCTGGGATGGTAATCCTGCAAAAGAAAGAAAGAAAGAAAGAAAATGGCAAAGGATGTGAAAGTGAGGAGGGGCCGCTATGGGCACATGTGCAAGTAACAGCCACATCAGAGAACTCAAAGAATCGTAAAAGTTGAAGAATCCACTATAATCAAATGCTGGCCTTGTCCCTCAATCTTCCTTCGCCCACCACCACCCTCCAAAAAGAAGCAAGAATACTCAGGGACCCAGAGTGAAGCAAATGGGCACAGGGACCCCCTTGACTGGCCTGTCCCTCCTCCAAATGATCTTATGTTTATCTCTCTGTTCTCATGTGTGTTTCGTGTCCCCCAGGAGAATGGAAGCTCCCTTGCAGGGCCGGGACTATCTGATGTTTGTTTCTGTATCCCCAGTGCCAAGCATAGTACTTGACACACAGCAGGCCTTTTATATATGATTGTTGACTTGAATTGCAGGGAGGAGAGAGGACTGTTTGCATTTGTCAGCAAAAAGCACTGATGCAAACACAAATTTGATGAAGCAGGTCAGTCCTCTGAATCTTTCTAACCCCACTTAACCTATGTGGGCCTCATCTGTTAAGTGCCTTGCCCAAGATCACATAGCAAGTCAATGACCCATTCAGTGATCATCAGAGCCTCCTAGGGCCTTGCTGTGCAGCTAATACTTGAAATCAGCCAAGAGACAAGCAGAAGAGAAGGGAAAATGGGTCAGGAAAACAAAATTGGCCAGCAAAAACCTATGTTTCAAAATAAAGCCAATCATCCTGAAACATGAACTTTCTCAACAAAATGGAAAAAATGCAGTCGATGTGATCCCTGTGAACTCCTTTATCCAAGGGAAATTTGGCCGGTGGAAAGTGCACTGAAGAGCCTGAGTTTGGATCCAGACCGATAATTACTACCTTGTGTGTGGCCTTGGGCAAATCCTTTTGTCTCTGGACCTCAGTTTCCTCTCCTGTATGCTTAGAGAGTTGCTATAAATTATGTAAAGGAAAATAGTGGAAGACTTTGGAACTCTGATCAATGCGGTAACCAGGTAGGATGTCAAGAGTCTGTCTGATGGGGGGGGGCAGCTGGGTAGCTCAGTGGATGGAGAGCCAGGCCTAGAGACGGGAGGTCCTAGGTTCAAATCCGGCCTCAGCCACTTCCCAGCTGTGTGACCCTGGGCAAGTCACTTGACCCCCATGGCCCACCCTGACCACTCTTCCACTGAGGAGCCAATACACAGAAGTTAAGGGTTTAAAAAAAAAAGTCTGTCTGATGGTCTGACATCTCCCTTTTCTCTTCCGAGAGATCCTGGCAGCCTCAGTGACCCATACATTGTCCGGCAGATTAAAAAGGAAGGTTTTATTCAGAAGCGGGTCAGAGGACCGTAGATTTAGAACTAGAAGGCATTTCAGGGACCATCTAAGCCTTTCATTTTACAGTTGAGGAAACCGAGGCCCAGGGCAGTTACGTGATTTGCCTAAGGTCACATAGGTAGTAGGACCACCGGTAAGATCTGAACCCAAGTTCATATGGCAGGTAGCCTTCATCTAGAGCCAATGTCCCAGTGTTGGAAGGCGCCTCCGAGGTCATCTAGACCAATCCTGTCATTTCACCCAAAATACACACACACACACACACACACACACACACACACACAGCCTCACACATATGCGCATGCACAGACACACACACACACATACACACAGAGCCAACTGCCATTTTTCCCCATGGGGTGTGCTGCTCTCCCTATCTTCCTGCTCTGCCTTGCCCCACGGTGCCAGTTAATAGTCAACCAGCTAGGAAAATAGAGTGGGGACACAGCGCCACCCGCTGGTGGTATTTTGGAGCCTCGGGCCCCGGAAAACTCCCCTCACCTCCACCCTGCAGCCAGAGCCCGGCGTGCACACCCCCTCCCTTTCCTCTCCCTCCCTCCCTCTGGCCCCCAGACTTCTGAGGGAATGTTTAGTCTCCAGACTCCCCGGGATGGCCCACGAGAGGCCGAAGGCTGCGTCATTGCCCAGAATCCGGGCTCTCCCTGGCACTTGCTTCAGCTTCTGCCATCTGATCAGACTTCGCGTCATGCCAGATGGCCAGAACGGAATCAAGATGAAGCCAAGGCGTTTCACTTGACTGCTGGACTTCAATATACACCTGAGCCAGGAACATAAGTCTTGGCCATTCCAAGCAGCCGAGAAAAAGGGCCATTCGGGCAACTGAGCGACCAACAAGGACGTCTTGAATACTTACCACGTCTGGGCCCTGCGAACACCGGGCCAAAACTCGCTCTCTTTTGAGGAGAATATACTGTGTCCACACATGAGAAAACGACAAAAGCAATAAATAACTGGTCTCTGTGGCCTCCTGGGGCTGCTCATTTGACCTCCCAACAATCCTCAAAGGCCTCATTATCCCCCTTTTACAGGCTCAGAGACAAAAAATGACTTGCCCAGGGTCATGCAGCTAGGAAGTAGCGGAGGCACCATTTGAATCCAGGTCTTTTGAGGGCTCCCACTGCCATGCCATGTGGCCAACAACACATCTGATATAATCTCTGTGAGCCCCTCAAGGGCAGAGACTGGTTTGGCTTTTATCTTTGTATCCCTGGTGGCTAGCACACAGTGCCTGGCACATGGGTGACCGCTGATGAATGCTTGAATAAAAGCATTAATAAATCCTTGTTCAATAAAGGAATCAATAAATGCATGAATGTATGAATCCAAGGCCTAGACTTCTCCAGTGTCATTTTCAGAAGAGCAAAGAATGCTACAAGGAGGGGCAGCTGGGTAGCTCAGTGGATTGAGGGCCAGGCCTAGAGATGGGAGGTCCTGGGTTCAAATCTGGCCTCAGACACTTCCCAGCTGGGTGACCCTGGGCAAGTCACTTGACCCCCCCCATTGCCTAGCCCTCACTGCTCTTCTGCCTCAGAACCAATACACAGGATTGATTCCAAGACTGAAGGTACGAGTTTTTAAAAAACCAGTAGCAGCTGCCATTTCTGGTGTGAGATGAGACTAGAAAGGCAGGCTGAAGCCCACACAGAGGTGGCAGTGCAAGTGATGGCAATGTAGGAGATAACCAGAGGAGACACCAGAGAGGGAAAAAAGGCTGGGCTGTTTCTTTAGTTGTATTCATGATGACTAACATGAAGGTCTAATAGATCATAGATTTGGAGCTGAGAGGGACATTCAGGTCCAATTCCCTCAATTTTCAGATGGGGAAACTGAGGCAGGGGTTATAGTGGCTTGACCAGTATCACATAGCCAGTAAGTATTTGAAGCAGGATTGGAACCCAGGTCTTATAGAGTCCAGGGCCAGCCCTTTCCCCACAGATTCCACACTGCCTCTTAGATGACCTGCAGGATTCTTATAAAGAAGTATATTTAAATGATCAAATACTAAAGAAACATAAGCTACTGCTAAGAGGTCTTTTAGCCCAACTCCCTTATTTTACTGAAAGGATGAACATGAGACCCACTAAGAGAGGAGAAGGGGCCTGACCAAAGCCAAAGAACGACTAAGGGATCTCTTCAAAGTGGCCGTTCTGTTTGACTCTAGACACATCCTCCCGTGCGTGTTGCACAGTGGGTCCCCTGAAGAGCCAGGAGGCTTTGTGTGACGACCACCATGGGAGCCCCAGGCTGGTCATTCCATACATGACCGGCCCGTCTCCTTTCCTGCTCTTCAGTCCTTTGCCACTTGTGCCCGCCCTGCATTGCCCTTTTAGCAAGGCTCCCTCCCTAAGTGCTTTCTCCCTAGTGAACAGCCCACAGGTACAGATCGAGCCGATGCGTCAAAGGTAAGAGCTGGGAGAGAAGGAATACACAGTCTTACAGGCAAAGAGAATGGGTTTTAAAAAAAAAAACAATTTAGGGGGAAAGTTATTTCTGAGCCGGGAGATGTAGAAAATTGAATCAAACAGATGGCTCAGATTTAGAACAGAAAACCCCTATTCCCAAGCCACAAGCCCCCACCCCTCCGCCCTGTACCTTGTGTTTATTCATATATATTCATGCTGTTTCTGCCCAGTTCCTGAAGGGCAAACACTTCCATTTAGGTCTTTGTTTCTCCTTGGAGGACCCATTGCTTGTTGCCCTAGAGAGCTGCCTAGCTAGACACAAGTGGTTAAGTGACCTGCCCAGGGACTCAAAAAAAGTGTACAGCAGTGGCAACACTGAGCCGCCTCTGTGAGCACCCCATAGGGGTTTAATCAGTGCTTCTTGAAACTGATGAATCTTGTCATGCCACATTGCCAAGACTAAAAGATATTTTATATAATTGGTAAGATATTAGTAGAGGAATAAGTCCAATAACACCATCTGGAGAGAAGTAAGTCAAATCTGAATGGGGGAAAAAACAAGATGAGACAGCAAACAGACTTGGTTCTCTGGATTTCAGAACAGATCAGCTCGCCTGTCAATCCACGAAGCCAGCAGAAGAAATGGATGGCCCTGGGCTCGGAACAGGAAGGCAGTATTTTAGTGTTTAATACTTTGCCTCCTCTGGTAAGCAAGTCATTTGGGTTCTTTGAAAACCCAAGATGGAGTCATAATAGCAATGGCGATCTCTGCCCATGCTGAAGGCCTTTGGACTGAGCCTTTGAGAAATTAAAGTGAAGAACATTTTCATTGGAAATATCGTTGCTGTTCGGTCATCTAGGTAGAATAATGGCCGGAATGTCAAACTGGGAGTCAGGAAGACCTGAGTTTAATTTCTGCCACAGACATTGATTAGCTATGTGACCCTGGGCAAGTCACTCACCTCTTCCTGCCTCGGTTTCCTCATCTGTAAAATGGGGATAACAGTCCTTATTTCTCAGAATTGTTGTGTGGACAAAATGGGATAATATCCATGAATTATTCTGCAAACATTATATAAATGACAGCTATTATTATTCAGGGATGTTTTTGTTTCATGAAGATGATCTTCGCAGGCCCCTTTCTTCTTGGTTCTGAGGGCTGGCAGGCCAAGTGCCCCATGGCTCATGACAGGCCCCACATACCTCTTGGGGCCAAGGGTCCTTTAAATACTCAGAACATATGGGGGCTGCTGCCACTCACTTCTTGAAGTCCCTGCCTGGTAAACAAGTTGGCATGACCAGTTGCTCCATCCCATCATCTGTGATCTGACTTGGGCCTCAAGGCTCTCCTGACCTTGGCTTTGGACCCAGCCCAAGACTTCAGATTATGGCTCTCCATCCCCTCCAGTGAGGGTTGTGTTTCTGGCTTTTCTTTAGAATGCCAGAGCCTGGGTCTTCTGAGTGTATTCCAGCCCTGGAAGAAGCGAGGAGCTTGGCCCCACCTTTCTGGAATAGGTACCAGGGTGGTTCTTTAATTGCTGAACCTCTGGTCCCAGCTGGAGTTCCTTGCCTGGGCCAAGCCAACCAATAGAAGTAGCACACTGATAGCTACTCTCCCATCTTCCTATCAGTCTCTGTGACCCACCTTTTCTTGGCTCCCAGATGCCCTCCATTGTTCTTAGAACACTATTCCACCTGAATAGCAAGTTTACCCTTTGCTAATCAGAAGCAATGCCACAAGGCCTTCTTCTCTGGTCTAATAGACCCAATAGGCAATGTGGATTATGGGTAGTTCGGCCTCATGTTCCTTCAAGAGGGAAAGACCCATCCAATTTTGAAAACAAATGGGCTTGCAGGGGGCAGCTAGGTGGTGCAGTAGATAGGCCTAGAATCAGGAAGGTGTGAGTTCAAATCCAGCCTCAGAAACTAGCTTTGTGATGCTGGGCAAGTCATTTAGCCCTATTTGCCTCAGTTTCCTCATCTTGTCAAATAAGCTGGAGGAAAAAGTGGGGAACCACTATAATTTCTTTGGCAAGAAAATTCCAAATGGGGTCATGCAGAGTCAGGCCAGACTGATCAACAACAAAAGTGGGCTTCTGGTATAGTAGGAAATGTCATGGATGGCACACTGGACCTGGTATCATAAAGTCCTGAATTCAAATCCTGCCTCGGGCACTTACTAGCTATGAGAAAGCTAGGCAAGTCACTTTAACCCCAGGGTCTCAGTTTCCCAAAGTGTCAGACTAGAATTCTAAAGTCCTTTCCAATTCTAGAGTTAGGATCTCAGAATCCTAACTTGCCAGGATCATTTCTCTGCCCCATTTTCTTCTTAATAATAGTAACTCACATTTTATAACATTTAAAATTCACCCCTGAACTCCATTTTGGTCTCTTCCTCCACCTGGACTCCTCGTGTCATTCAGCTCTTCTGAAGGTGGTCAGGCTCACATCCATAAGAGAATAAATATATCTCCGGAACAAGGGCTCGAAGTTAGGATTAATTAATAAAGGAAGACGAGTGCTGCGCCCTAGCATGGCCAGTGAGCCGTACAGAGAGCACAAGCCACCATCACAAACTACAATGATGACCTCTTGCCACTAGAAGGCAAAGCGCCCGGAAACCACTGGCTGTTGTGGCTGGATCTCCAGTAGAGACCGGAAGTGTCTTTGAAAACTTGGACTACATTGTTGCTGCCTTCTCTGCCCCCGGCACACAGCAGGCACTTGATAATTATTTTCCAATTGAGCTGAATTAGCTTGTGCCTCGGCCATAGTAAATGCCTACTAGAGGCTTCTGGGCTTGCCTACAGGCTTTCTGGGTTCTCTGTTAGAAAGATGGAGCCTTACTGGTACCTCCTGGGGAGGGAAAAGTCCGAATCCTAAAATATCAGAAAGCGATTGTGAAAAACTGTTTCCATGTAAGCGGAGAATTAATAAATAATGTGTTTGGTTTGGTTTTTTAAAGAAGAAGACAAAGAAATGTCAATGTTTAAAAAAAAAAAAAGATATAGCCTGCTCCGCCTGAAGCTGGGATCTTGGAAGAAGATGGCGCCTCTGCGTAGGCGCCGTTGGCCCCGCCCCCTCCCAGAATGCACTGTGACTTCATCTCCTTAGCAACCACTTCCTCCCAACAGCTACCCACAACATTCGGTTTTGATTCACTTGCCCTCCACTGGTGATTACCACCTCGCTCTTTCTCACGCTCTCTCTCCTCTCTCCCCCTCTCTCCTGAGCTAGGACTGCGCCCAGGGCTAGAGCCCGGCAGTCCGCCTGTGCCCACTACCCCTCAACCCCCACCGTTGCCACCTCCGCTGGTGTCCAGTCTCGGAGGGAGGCACAATCTCGCAGCACCAACTCTGGACAGGTCCTGCCTCCTCCCCACCCACTCAAGACTCCAGGATGCTGTGTTTCCTGAAAGGGATGGCCTTCGTCCCTTTCTTGCTGGTCATCTGGTCCTCCGCCGCCTTCATCATTTCATACTTGATTGCCGTGTTCTTCGGACATGTCAACCCCTTCCTTCCATACATCAGTGACACAGGAACGATCCCTCCCGAGAGTGGCATCTTCGGATTCATGTTCAACTTCTCTGCATGTCTTGGCGCACTCACCATATACACGAAATATAAAATGGTGGAGAAGCAAAACCAAACCTGTTATTTTAGCAATCCAGTTGCTAACCTGGTGGCATTAGTCCTTGGATTGGTGGCCTGTTTAGCAATGGGCATTGTGGCCAGTTTTCAGGCGTTGTCTCTTCCCATGATCCATGATGGAGGTGCCCTGTTGGTTTTTATCTGTGGCGTCATGTACATACTCCTTCAGTCCATCATCTCTTACAAGGCATGCCCTCAGTGGAACAAACGTTCAATCTGCCACATAAGGATGGCCATCTCCGCTGTGTCATGTACAGCTGTTATTCCGGTGATTGCCTGTGCCTCCCTAATTTCTATGACGAAGCTGCAATGGAATCCGGAGGAAATGGATTACACCTGTCACGTAGTCAGCGCCATCTGTGAGTGGACAGTGGCTTTCAGTTTCATTTTCTTCTTCCTGACTTTCGTTCAAGATTTTCAGAACGTCACTTTGAAGATAATCACCGAAATAAATGAGTGCTGAAAAAAGAAGCCTTCTCCCAGTCAGCACAGCTTGTGGATTGGAAAACCAACCAATGCAGAGAAGCTGGCCTTCGGTGGTGACCTAGAGGCCTGGAGCAAGCCCACGACCTGTAATTCTTCCCCTGCCCCCAAACCCCTGTATTTGTACTGATCTCAAAGATATGTTTCCAAAAAGCTTTAGGAAGTTATAACAATACTGCATACTTTACTGAGAAGGCATTTTAAACCAAATAAACTAACAAAGTTATTGCACAGAAAAAGAGTGCTTTATTTCCGTACCAAGCCTGGGTGGTTATTTACTTTAAAAGCCTTAGAACAGGTCAAATGTGTTGGGAGCTATTAAGCAGGTTCTCTGTACAAATGTTCCATTCTTATGATTTTATTTTGTTGGGTTTTTTTTATCCTTGTACTTCAGTGTATTGTCTCATAGGTGGAAGAGTGGTAAGGGTGGGCAATGGGGGTCAAGTGACTTGCCCAGGGTCACACAGCTGGGAAGTGGCTGAGGCCGGGTTTTTATTTTGGTTTTAAAGAAGGGATTGCCCAATTTTAAAATGAGGATATTTATGAAATCCAGTTAATCACTGTAAGAAAGACTCTCAAGTATGTCGTATCTATAAAGATCTTGGTAAACATATTAACAGTGACTCAGGGGGAGCAGCTGGGTAGCTCAGTGGATTGAGAGTCAGGCCTAGAGATGGGAGGTCCTGGGTTCAAATCCGGCCTCAGTCACTTCCCAGCTGGGTGACCCTGGGCAAGTCACTTGACACCCCCCCCCATTGCCCACCCTGACCACTCTTCCACCAAGGAGCCAATACACAGAAGTTAAGAGTTTAAAAAAAAAACAGTGACTGGGTCAGTGGTGTCAAACTCAAATAGAAATGGAACCCTGCAGGTTGCCTATTGACTTAGAAAACCACAAAATAACAGTGGTCTGTTTTGCATTTTATTTTTACTTATTTTGTTAAACATTTCCCATTTTTACTTCAATCTGGTGGTCCATCAGGAATTCTGAAGCTGTGAGTCTGACACCTTTGGGCTAAGGAGCTCCTATTTTCAGATAACTTGAGAGTAAATCCTTCAGTGAGAGACCCTAATTCCACGTGTGAGTATTAACTTTGTGTCCCTGTAAGATCATTGTTCTGTAATCTTATGCATTCAGCAAAGGATTTCAGCCTTCAGCCCTACTAACAGTAGGAGTCACCAAGGATATTCCTCACCCGGGACAAAGATGACTACGTGACAAATTAAAAATTTAAAACCTAATTCATAAATCAGCAAATCGAACTAAGTTATAGTAGGGGCCGGGAACTTTTCTATGGATTTTATATCTAACACCTTTTGAAATGAGCAGGGGAAGTAAAGGGTAGGATTTCTACCAACCATAAATCTTAAAAAAAAAACTTTAATGGGAAAAGCATTTGAATTTTAAAAAACATCATTATTTGTAGTGTGCCTAGAGGCTCAATCAATCAATTTTATTTTATACTATCATATATGTCCACGATATTAGATGAAGGGCAGGATTGAGGAAGACACAAGTTTTTTCCAAGAATTCATTTATGTAATCATTGGTCTCTTTTTGTTTCTGTGATGCCCAGGATGAATACTGTAGAAAAAAGGCTACACAAGGAGCAGGGGGGACTTGCCTTGTAAGGTTGGTTTAGAGAAAATTGTGAAAAGGATAAGCTTCATTTAGCAGTCATGGACACCAGTACTTGGGGAAAGAAGACCAAGTGTAATGCCAGTTAGTTGATCTCTCAAGATATACCCTAAGGGCAGCCCAATCAGTTTTTTCCAAATGTTGGTGGGAATCAGGAAAACAGTGAGTACAGAATAGATGTTCAACAAATACTTTGTTGATTTGATGGATTAGACAAAATGACCTCTGAGGTTCTTTCTAACTCTGAGATTATATGATTGATTGTTAGATATCACTAAGCTAAGGGAACTCATTAGATCCTGATCAGTCATCCATCTGAATTTTAAAGGGCTACCTTTGTCTCCTTCCAGATGGGAACTGTAGCCATTTTAGGAGCCATTACAATGGGCAATAATATAGTAGGTTCTCCAAGGGTCACTGAAGTCTGGGATGAACTCCTAGGTTAAGTTTTTCCCATTCTAATGAGCAAGATGAACAATATACTCTATTTATATGGAACTTACACTAAGGCTACTTGGGAGATACTTTATAATAGGGTTTAACTGTTAGCCCATTTTCATAGTCTGCTAGTTTTTTGATAATGGACTACAGTGTCTATTGTATCTTTTGCTTTGTATGCTGTAAACATTCCAGTTTTGTGGGTTTCGACTCTCTCCAATGTGGAAAATTATAGTAGAAACTGAATGTTATATTGCGTTATGTAGGCTAGACAAAATGGCACATCTTGACTTGGAAAACAGGAAAGGCTACATGTCACTACTTCTAGACTGCAAAAGTCTGCTGAATGTAACCCAAAGTTAGCCTTGTCCACACATCTCTATCATTTTCAATGCCCATGAAGTTGTGTTTCTTTTTTGACACTTCATGAACTGAAAATGTTAAGTAAAAGGTATAATTACTCTGGGGGAAAAAAGATATAGCCATGATCACAAAGACATGTGGGGGGTAGTACCACAAATTTGGAGCCACTTCCCCCCAGTAGATGAGTGGTCAATTGTCAGCTATAGGAAGAAAGAATGCTCCAAATTACCAATACAAAATCAAATCAAAACAATTGTGAAGTTTCCCCTCACACACAGCAAATGGGCAAAGACAACTTACTAGTTGCGTGACCCTGGACTTCTCTGTGCCTATTTCTTCATCTGCAAAATGGGGGAGAGGAACAGGCTCAATAGTCTCTGCAGGCCTTTCTAGCTCTAAATCCCTCTCTTTATGATAAAATGACATAAATACATGAAGCAGAAAAGATGGGAATATTCAATGTTTGAGAGGTGAGATGGACAGTCAGGCACACTAATACACTGTAGGTAGACTGTGAAGGGGTCCAGACATTCTGGAAAGCAATTTGGAATTAAGCTAAGAAAGTGATTAAGGTGTTCTTTTTACCCAGAGATCTGAAGGACTTCAAAGGCAGAAAGAATGGTCCCATACACTCCAAAACATTTATAGTAGTGCTTTTTATGAGAGCTAAAGGTTGAAAACAAATCAGATGTCCATCTTTGGGACCTTTGACTAAACAAAGTATGATACAAGAATGTAATAGAATATTTTTGTACTATGAGAAAACGCTGACTATGAAGAATACAGAGAAGCATGGGAAGACTGATAATGAATTGAAGCAAAAGGGAGGTAAGTAGATCCAGGAAAACATCAAGCAGTATACCGAAAAGCTATGGAAGGGGGTGGGAAAGGGGATGAAATGGAATGCCTTGTAATAATAATGACCAGGCTTAGTCCAAAGAAGAAGGGAGAAAATGAAATTCCCTCCCTTCTTTGCAGAAGTGGAGGGTTACAGGTAAGGAATATAGTATATTCTTTGTCAGACTTAGCTGATGTGTTTCTTAATTTTGATGAACCGATGGGTTTTTTTTTTACCTCTCTCTTGCTTTTTTAGTTCTTTGTCACAAGGATTGGCTCTCTGGTGAGGGGAAAATAAAAGGGGTATATTTGGAAATTAAGGTGATGTAAAAACAAAAGATCTCCGCAAATAATTTTTAAAAGAAGACACAGCCAAGACGTCTAATGATGGCAATGAAGGTCTACAAGGGCAGATCCCTTCAAGTTGTCTATATTTAACAGTGTCAGAGTTGCCTGGTCACATGGAGGTTAGATGATGTAAGATGCCCAGGATCACCAGAGCAATTATGTGCCAGAGACAGGTCTTGGCCCTCGGTTCTCGTGAAACCAAGACTTAGCCCCCATTCACTACACTGCACTGGCCTCTCCATGTACCCGGATCATAATAGATACTTAGAAAATAATGGTTGGATTTAATTGTTAAACTGAAGACAAGCAGTGTCGGCATCTTCTAAATTTTGCCCTGAAATTTGGAACTATGCCCAAAGGGCTTTAAACGACTGCCTACCCTTTGATTCAGCCATACCACTGGTGGGTTTATATCCCAAAGATATCATAAGGGGAAAGACTTGTGCAAAAATATTTATAGTCATGTTCTTTGTGGTGGCAAAAAACTGGAAAATGAGGGTGTGTCCATCAATTGGGAAATGGCTGAACAAATTGTGGTATCTGCTGGTGATGGAATACTATTGTGCTGAAAGGAATGATGAACTGGAGGAATTCTGTGTGAACTGGAACAACCTCCAGGATTTGATGCAGAGTGAAAGGAGCAGAACCAGGAGAACCTTAAACACAGAGACGGATACACTGTGGCACAATCGAATGTAATGGACTTCTCTACTAGCAGCAATGCAGTGATCCAGGACATTTCTGAGGGACCTATGAGAAAGAATGCTATCCACATCCAGAGAAAGAACTGTGGGAGCAGAAAGAGAGAAGAAAAACAGCTGCTGAATCACATGGACTGATGGGGCTATGATTGGGGATGTAGACTTTAAACAATCACCCTGGTGCAAGTATCAATAGTATAGAAATAGATCTTGATCAAATGGCACATGTAAAATGCAGTGAATTGCATGTAGGCTATGGGAGGGGATGGGAGGAGGTGAGGGAAAGAACATGAACCATGTAACCATGGAAATTTTTTCTTAATTAATCAATAAATTTTTTTGTCAAAAAACGTAAATAAATTTTGACCTGCCTTAGAAGACCTTGGGTATAAGAGATCCAAAGTTTAGCCTCACCTGCTTCCAAATGCCAAGGTGACATTTTTTCCTAGCACGTGGACAGCAAATTTGCATACATTTGATACAGATTTCAAACTCTGTTTGGTAGCATGTCAAGCCTTTGCTCAAGATCCATAGGAGGGCATCAAACTTTTATCCTCCTTTGGTCATTTCAACCCAACAAGAATAGAACAAGAAAAGGGTTGGGAATATTAGAAAACAATATTTTGTAAGTAAATCTCCCAAGAGCTTAGCATGATTTTACAGACTATTTCCCTTCTAGGCTCACTAAAGACTTCCATCTTCACAATGAGCAAAGAGGAAAGAATGAGATGATATAATTCTGATTAAAGAGATGTTTGTGCTATCCTTCGGCAGCTGGTCAGGAAGATTAGGCATTTCTTGGCCTGTAATTGGATAGTGTGGGCTTTGTTGATTTTGAAGGAAAAGGACTAATCCAGGCAGTTTACAGTGATAGCACGACTGTTAGATTGCTGGCACGGTAACTGGAAGGAGGAAAAGATACCCAGAGAGATGGGGAAAGAGTGTTCTTGTCTGTCTCCTCTGCCAATCACGGGAGAACAATTTCAGACTCTCTTATTAAATACTGAGTTATGTCTTCATATACAATTGCCAAAACCTCTAGGAGAAGTCATCAGAGATACCAGGAAGACTACAGATGTGCTCGGTGTCAAGTTCAAGCTGTGAGGCTGAGGTCGGGCTTCACAAAAGTAACCTTTGTAACTAGCGAGGTCCTTCAGAACAGAAAGAGTCTCCACACCCGAGATACAGGATAATCACACTTTGGCAGCATTATGTGGCAATGGATTGTAGCTTTATAAAATGTACCCAGGAGTAGGATCATTATTTCTAACGAAAGTGGAGATGTGCCATAATCATAACTCGAAATCCTGTTGCTGGTATGGAGCAGAGCCATCTGCTGGCCAGAAAGACGGAAGGCCTCACTTTGTCTAATGCCAAAGAAACAGACTTTTCAACATTGGTTGTGGACTTAATTTCTGTCTAAAAAAAATTAAGTAACAGATGAGCTAAGTATGAAAGAATCGTTTTAGGTCAGTGTTTCTCCAAAGTAGGGACCGGATCCTTCCCAGAAGAGTCACTGGGGAGAGACAAGATGAGCTAGAGGTGGACCCCAGAGACAGTGAACTCTGCTGCCCTGCGCAGCAGCTGTTTGGCTCCATCTAGACTGGAATTTGCTAGCTAGAGCTCAGAGGAAACCTTGGGGATAAACTAGCTCAGCCTAAGAGCAGCTAGATGGTGCACTGGAAGGAATTCTGGGCTTGGAATCAGAAAGACTCCTCTTCCTGAGTTCAAATCTGGCCTCAGACACTAACTATGTGACCTGGGGCAAATCACTTAACCCTTTTTTGTCTCCTTTTTGTCATCTGTAAAATGAGGCGGAGAAGGAAATGGCGGGCCATTCCAGGACCTTTGCCAAGAAAACCCCAAATGGGATCATGAAGTGGGACACGACTGAAAAATGATCGAACAACAATAGTCCAACTTGGCTCATTTCACAGATAGAAAAACTGAGGCCATGAGAAGTGATATGACATGGCAGAGATCATACACATGATATGGAAGAACCAAGACTATGTAGTGAGTCTGGTGGGCTTTTCATGCCATCAAGGACTTAGGAGACAGCCCTCAAGGGGAGGTCATTTATTACCATTCCTCTCTGCCTTCTGCAGCCCCAACTGGATTTAGCACATGCTAGACTGAGAGTTAAATAATACTAACTGGCCTTTCTAGAGGATTTGAAAGTTGGTATACCTGATTTTCTTTGAGTCTCAACAAAGCCTAGGAGGTAGACACTATACATTATGTATTATCCCCATTTCTCTAATAAGGAAACTGAGGCTCAGCAAGCTTATGACTTACTTACCCAGGGTCACATAGCTAGTGTCAGAAGCAGACCTCAAAACCAGTTCTTTATGTGAGCACAGATCTGACCATATCGCCTCCCTATTCATTTAACTCCAGGGGCACCTGGACACCAGCCACTCAGCTGTTCCTGACAAAAAGGCTCTCCATCTCCCAACTTGGACACTCGTCAAACACCCATGATGTTCCCTTCAAGGCTCAGGTCTTGTGTCACCTCCTTGCAGGAAGCCTTTCCTGATCCTCCAATTTATCAGTGCTCTCCATCTCCTCAAATGATCATGTCTGTACTTGTCTATTTACCTACTGTATCCCCTCCTCCTCCAGTAGAAAGTGAGCCCTTTGGGGGCAGGCCCACTGGAATTCTTTGGATCATCTTCAGTGAATCACAGCGGCTTATTGCATGGAATCAAATTCAGCCCATCTGTTTGCAACACACACACACACACAGAGAGAGAGAGAGAGAGAGAGAGAGAGAGAGAGAGAGAGAG
>NC_058136.1:54935273-55011949 GCF_016433145.1 Gracilinanus agilis | reverse complement strand
TATATTTATTTATATATCTTAACTATATATGTGTGTCTATGTATGCACACATATACTTTTGTAAGTGTATGTCTTACCAAACATTCAACTCTGATAAATAATTCATTTCTAATTTTCCACAGGCTCCTCCCTTCCCGCCCCACCCCTTAAGTGCTGATTTAAAGATTGAGTATATTGTTTGGATATAGTCTATGCAAATTCAGAAAGTTCCCATACCTACCTGTCCCCTTAGGGAAAAGTCAGAGAACTGAGCCTAGTGACTAGCAAACTTCTACAGCATTTTCAAATAAGGGGAGTAGCTATTTGGATGAGATCAAAGCTTCATTGTTCTGTCTATGTAAACTTTTTTTTAAACCCTTTACCTTCCACCTTTGAATGAATACTGTGTATTGGCTCCAAGGCCTAAGAGTGGTAAGGGCTAGGCTTGGGGGTCAAGTGACTTGCCCAGGGTCACCCAGCTGGGAAGTGTCTGAAGCCAGATTTGAACCTAGGACGTCCTGTCTCTAGGCCTGGCTCTCAATCCACTGAGCCACCCAGCTGCCCTCTCTATGTAAACTAACAACAAAATTGACAAAAACCCTCTGAGCAGGACATGGGGAATATATTTTGGGTTATAGGATCCATCCATGTAGACAGACCAGTCCAGCTGAGGCTTGGAACCCAGCTGAACCTGAGGTCAGCTCCCCTAAACTATTCCTTGTTCATGGCTTGGGTAGAGAGTTTTCTTTCTTCTGAATCTCCAAGTTTTCTGACCTAGTTTTTGGGTTTTGTTTTATGGTCTTAAAAAGACACACAAACCCTGGCTCCCATGGGAGCCAACTTCCTTGATCCAGGGCTGCTAGTAATATATATGTCTTTTATGTAAGAAGGGGACTGCCTATGCTTAATAAATAAATGCATGTCAAATGATACCCTTGAAACCTTGGGGAAGACTTTATGTTGCCAATTTTTTCAAGACCAATGTGGTTCTAATCAAAAGTGTTAGTTACATGGCAGTTCTCCAGAAGGTACCCATCCATTGGTGCCCTTGGGTGAATTGGCCTGAAATGATGCAGACCTTTGTAAGGCTAGATCTTCTAGAGGCTTGGGAGCTGTTCTGATTTCATTATTTAAATTTGAACTGCTAGAATTTGATTGTAAGGCTAATTCTACCCCCAGCTCAAATATCTCATTTACTGTTAATGAAAGGAAGGAAAGGGTTTTTTCATTTTTAAAGTGCCCTGGATTTGGAATCAGTCCCTGCATTTGAATCTCAGCTTTTCTTCTTGCTCTCTAGGTCCCCGTGAGCATAGCACTTCTTTCTCTGGGCCACTGGGACAGGGAAACTGCAGAGTAATGTAAACTTTTGCCTTCCAAATTAATAGGAAAATTACCTCATAAATTGCTACATTGTTAGAAAATACTATTTTATATATTAGCAATTTTAAGTATTACCCTTAATATCAATGGTAAGAATATGGCAGTAGAAATGGACACTATCCACTTATGATCTATATCATTGCAGTATGATGCCTCAGTTTTCTATTATCTGTAATACTGAGGGACAAGGCAGCCTTGGATTATTAGAATAATCACCAGAATAAAACCTAATGGGCTTCATTTCATTCCTTTACTCATCCTTTGTTGAAGGAGTGAGATGATGACTAGAGGGAGAATGGAGAAAAACATGGAGTCTTGCTGCCTTTCAGATCAGGTGGTTGGCAACTGAATAACAAAACTGCTTTGGTGATGCTGGTCAGAGGTACCATTTGCTTCCAGAGATACTAAGGACAGCCAGACACCTGCCATGTTTTCCTTCAATCTTTATAATTCTCTTCATTCACCATGAGTGTAGAAATTGCTATTATTTTTACTAACCAGATTCCTATAAAATGTGACTTATTAGATAAATCTTGAAAGCCACAAATTCAGATAAATCTAGATACGTTTTCTGTAATCTGCCCTAAGCAAGTCAACCTGACTGATATAGCCTTGGGATTGACATAAAAAAACCTGCGATCCGATCCCAGCTTCTGTATATGTACCAAAGTGACAACTTCTCTTGAGGTTTCTGATAATCATCTTTGCACTACCTGTCTTCTGGGGTCGATGTGAACAAAGCTTCTGATAAACATTCAGAAGTTAAGATAGTTAACATTTAGGGTCTACCAAATGTTTGACATCTCTTTTGATCCCTTCAGAAATGTGAGTGCTTTGTTTTTTTTTTTAATTAATAACTTGTTTCAGAATGATGTCAGAATAGTGTCATTAGCCGCTCAAAAAGAATATAAAATTAGTGACAATGTAGTTTTGTCAAAATTTTATTGGAATGAATTCAGATTATTATTGGGAGTGACTTACCACAGTCTAGTTTAATAAATTATGATATGATGATTGCCCTGCCCCAGGTTTTCTTTCCTTTTTTTTATTTGACCAAACAAAACAGTGAATTGACTTGGTTTACAGCTATATATTATTTTCCAAGACCTATGGTTTTGTTGTAGTTAAGTCATTTTAAGTCTTGTCTGACTCCCTGTGACCCTGTTTAGGGTTTTCTTTTTTTTCTTTTTTTTTTAAAACCCTTACCTTCCACCTTGGAGTCAATACTGTGTATCTCCAAGGCAGGAAAGTGGTAAGGGTAGGCAGTGGGGGTCAAGTGACTTGCCCAGGGTCTGGGATTTTCTTGACAAAGATATTGGAGTGTTTTTTCCATTTCCTCCTCTGGCTTCTTTTGCAGATGAAGAAACTGAGACAAACAAGGTCAAGTGACTTGCCTATGGTCACACAACTAGTAAGTGTCTGAGATCAAATTTGAACTCAAGAGCATGAGTCTTTTTGACTTGAGGCCCAGTGCTCTATCCACTGTGTACCACCTAGCTGCCCTGAGACCTTTGTCACTCTTTTTATTAGCTAATTTTGGAGAGATTATTCTTAGGTTGTTGACTGGAAAAGTTTTAGCCTCCTCAAGTCCTTGGGGCAGAGTTTCTTCTCAACAGTATTGCAGGGTGGGTAGTATGAGTGTTAGTTTCAACTTCCAGATGAGGAAACTGAGGCTCATTGAGGAAGAGATTTGCCCATAGTCATAGCTGAAAGGTACTAGAATCATTTGAGGAACCCAATCCTTTTCTCACTGGAAGCTCTTTACTACAACCTGTTGCTTGCATTTAGAATATATCCAGGCAATTAACACTCTTAAGAGTAAGTTCAATAAAACTAACATAAACCTTTAAATATTAGTGATCAATCTTTGCAAGGTCACTTTACAAGCCAGGACCAGATTTCAAGAAGTTTGAATACTTACATAAGATCTTGTATCCTGTTTTTGATCACTGCTTGCCATTCTAACTTTTTCTGACTAGAATTAAGTAGAAAACAATCTTACTTGTATGTTGAAATCTGGAACTTTGTGGCTTCCAGATCTGGTTCTACATATTGGTTCTGGGGCTTTGGCTTTGTGTCCTCATTGCCAGTTTAGTCTAATTACTTTAGCTAGGCCCTTAGTTCTGGCTGGCCTACTCAGTAACACCTTCCTTGAACCAGTAGCTTCCTTATTTCATGCAGCTGAGTTTTTTCAATGGCCCTTTCAGACTCTTTCTTCTTTTTTGCTTTGTGGCAAAAGCATATGGAAAAAAGCCCTCACCTTGGGGTGAGTGGCCCAAATCCTGTGTCTCGTGGTGATTTCTTTCCAGTCAGGAATTGCTTCCCCAGGCAGCCAGGTAGATCCTTACCCCTTTGCAGTACTCTGTCTTCTTCCTTATCAATGCCTAATTTGTGTTGAAGAATATTGTTAAACTAAAAACTTTTTTTTTCAAATCCTGATTTGACTTATACATAGTTTGGTTTCATTTTGTCCACATTTGCCGTGGATGGTTTTAACCTCTTGAGCATTTCATAAATAATCCATTAGGATTCCATTTGCCTATCAATAGATGATGGGACTTCTTGATGCAGTGACTATCATGAAATGAACCCAATAAAGCAGCCATTAAAATCTTTTTCTGCTGTCCTGAGCCTTTGATAAATGAGGACAATATATAGAGATAGATTTGAAGCGGATCTGTCTAAAAAAGCATTGTGGTTGGGCTTTTGGAGCTCTTTTGACTACCAGGAGCAACTGCATTACAAATGTGGTTCCTTCCACATTCATAGTGTGGTCCATTTTAATGGATGCCAGCTTTTAGCATAGGGCCTTGACCTTCATAAAAGTCCTGCTTGGTTGCTGCATCATGGTGTGGAGGTGATTCTAGTCACATGTGCTCTGCCAGTGAGACGTAAGTGCTGGCAAGTTCTACCTGTATTAAAAAATTTTAAATGTGGCCCCATTGACCAATTATTTGCTGTTTGAAGATTCAGACAGCTAAGTACTGAGAAGTTCCTCACTTGGCTGGACATTAGAAAACAATTCTTTGGCCATAGCTACCTTTGAATCAAAGAAGAAACACCAAATACCCACCCTTTGGCAGATGAACTGGCTTTTACGAAGTGCTTCTCTAAGTGTCCCAGCACTCTGCTTAGCCCTTAGAATATAAATTGAAGCTGAAATAAAAATGGTCTCTGTCCTCAAGGAGCTTAAGATGGGGAGAAGTCCACACAGAAAAGGAAAGTGAACGGGGAGTACCCACCTGAAGGCATGGTGGATAAAGGGGATATAGAAAGTAGATGCTGGTAGGAGAAGTCTTGAGCTAGAAGAGAGTGAACTTTCCAGGGTGAGGTGGCTAGGTGAGGTCCAGAGCGTCAGGTATGGAGCCTGGGGAGGAATGAAGACATGGCTGTCCTGGACATTTTCCTGAAAGTGTAAAACACCCTTAGTGTGTCTGCCTTCTGTGTCCACAGTAATAGTAGCAATGTGACAGGAAGAGAGGCAGTTAATCCTAAGAATCCCAGTTTTTAGGCCAGCTTTAAACATTAACTTTATTTTTGTTGTCCAATGACTACTGAGGAAATTCAGCCTTATCAATATTGACATTTTTTTTATAAATGAATCTAGAGGAGATAAGTAACTTGCCACTAAGTGGAAGGATGACTCACAGATTCTCCGGAGGGTACCCAATAAAGGAGCTATTTTTATCATGAATCCAAAGACTGCAAGAAACATTAGACCATGGGACACTTTATCGTCTCCTTTCATAGTGTTTAGATAAGCATAAGAAGAAAGACTGTCCCAGAGATAATTGTAGCTTATACCTCATCATCTGTTGTAGAGGATAAGGAGAGAGAAATTCTTTAAAGAACTTAAATCCTCCAAACCAAGTCAATGTATATGTTAATATTTGGTTACTTCAGTGCAAAGGTGGACATTTAAAGGTTTGGGGAATCCCAACTCCACCATTTAACTACTTCTGTCCTGGACCTTCTTCCTTTTTTTTTGGATCTACGCTTTCTGATTTGGTATCCCCGTTAGCTTCTATGATTATTATCATCTCTCTGAAGCCGACTCTTAGATTTATTTAATAACCTTAACCTTTCTTCAGACCTCCAGCCTCATATCTCCAATTGCCTAATAGACATTCTGAACTTGATATCTCATAGATATCTTTTTTATAGATTTTTGTTTTTACTATTTAAATTTTTATTTTGAATATTTTCCCATAGTTACATGTTTCATATTCTTTCTCTATCCCCCAAATGCCCCTGACTCCCCCTTAGCCGATGCAGAATTTCACTGGGTTTTACATTTATCACTGATTAAGACCTAATTCCATATTATTGATAGTTGGACTAGAGTTATTGTTTAGTGTCTACATTCCCAATATCTCATAGATATCGTAAACTCAACATGTAAAAAAAACTGAATTCTTCTGCCTTTTCCCCCTTGGAAACTTTGCCATCACTGTCAAGGGCAGCACCATCCTCCCAGTCTCCCAGGCTCACAATCTCAGGGCCATGCTGGACCTCTCACTGTCTTTCACTTCATGCCTTTTTGCCTTCATCATGTCCCTCATGTGTCCTTTTCCATCCTCACCCAGTTGCTTCTCACCTGGCCTATGGCCATAGCCTCCTAATTGATTTCTCTATCTCAAGTGTCTCCACATGGATGCCAAAGTGATTTTTTTCAAGTTTAGAGCTTTCCATAGAAGAGAACAACCTGACCTTCTTACCTTTCCAGTTTTTATTTTTTTTACATTTTGCTGTCTTCTACACATACTTTAATCATATTGGCCTTCTTGAACACAACACCATCTCCCATGTCTGGGTCTTTGTGCTGGCTGTCTCACACCCAGAATGCTTGCCCTCCCTAATTCTGACTTAGAATCTTTTTTTTTTCCTTTAAGACTTAACTGAAGCCCCACCTGGTGGAAGTTTTTCTCTCCCAATCCCTTCTGGAGATCTATCCTCTGAGATTATCTTCTACCTACTCTTGTTTGATCTTGCTTATACCTATTTGTTTAAGTATTATCTCTACTATTAAAATGTAAACTTGAAGGCAGGAATTATTTTGACCTTTCTTTATAACTCCAGTAACTGGTAAAGCCCTTAATACATGTTCCTTTGATAACAGTGGATAGAGCTCAGAGCCTGGAGTCAGGAAGATCCGAGTTCAGTTCAGGCCTCAGACACTAGCTGTGTGACCCTGGACATGCCCTTACTCTTTCTACCTCAGTTTTCTCAAATGTAAAATGGAGATAATAATAGCGTCTACCTCCCAGAGTTGTTAGAATCTAATGTGATAATATTTATAAAGTGCTTAGTGTAGTAGTAGTAGCCTGGCACATTATAGGCAGTTAATAACTGCTTGTTCCTTTCCTGCCTTTGATGCCTATGTAACCTTGGGCAAGTTGTTTTGTCTCCTTCAATCTCAGTTTCTTTCTCGGTAAATTGAAAATATTGAACTATATGGCCCCAAAGGTCCCTTTCAACTCTAAATCTATCATCCTATGATGAAAGAAGTCAGAGGAAATATTGTTCAGCAACATTCAATGAGAGAGGTCAAAGTCTTATACCCTCGCTTTATACCTATATGTCAGGAATACTTTCAGAGGAATTTAAAGTAACACAAGATTTCTGATTTCAAACAATACAATTCAACCATTTCTTAACTATGGGGAAAATCCTGCCCTTTAGGAACATACATTTTACTGGGGGAGATACAAGGATCTAGAAAAATTGATGCAAAATCATTATTTTTGTAATGGGTAGTAGAAATTGCATTAACAAGCTTGGTTAAAATACTAATAACACTGTGCTACTGTAAACTGATCCAACCGTTTTGGAGAGCAATCTTGAATTATGCCCAAAGAATTCTAAAACTGTGTATACTTTTTGACCCATCAATATCACTATTAGGTCTGTTTCCCAAGCTGATGAGGGAAAAAGGAAAAGAACCTATATGCTCTAAATATTCTCTAGGTTCTAATATATATGTGTTCTAAAGTATTCCTTGCAGCTCTTTATGGTGGAAAAGAACTGGAAATTGGGGGGGGGGTGACTATCAATTGGGGAATTTAAAAAAAACCATGGAAAGACCTACATGAAATTATAAAGTGTGAAACAAGCAGAACCAAGAGAACATGACATTCAGCAGCACTATTTGAAGAATAACTATGAATGTCCACTTCCAGAGAAAGAACTGATAAATAGAAACATGCATGACAGTTTTTATACATGCTTTTTTTGATTTATTAAACAATGCCTTCCCTAGTGCAGGGAGAGGAGAGAGGGAAATACTGGGGAACTTTAATGTAACAAAGAAATACTTTTTAAAAAAAGAAGCTCTATGGGATTTAGAACTGGAAAAACAAAAAACACCTTAGGTAAGGATGAACAAAGAGCACATAAGCTGAGCCCCAAAGGGAACTGAGAGAACTCATTTCAAGTGTGTGTGACAGCCCGTGCAGAACACTGTTGGGGGACAAAATGGCCTCTCTGGAGAGCAGCAATTGTTATGGTGTTAGCAGACCAAATGGTTGGTCACTGCTCTTACTGGGGAAGTGCTGGTGATAATCATATTTGTGTAAATGGCAGCTCCTTGAGGATAGGGACTGTCTTTTCTTTGTCAGCTTTGTATAATCAGACCTTGCATATAGAAATGCTTATTGCCTGTAGATGCAACAGAAATGGGGGATTAAATCCCAAAGTAGACCAAGATTTATTTTGAATGCAGATTTTTCTCTTGAAGCAGCACCAAAAACTGGCTTTACATGTAGAGACTTGATGGTTGTGGTAGGAGCTTCATGGTTCTGCTGCCATAGAAATGGAGAATTCTGGGAGTTTAGTGAGTCAGTCTAGAGCTATCTTTACCATAAAGGAATCAAGGATACTCACAATATTTTGCTTAAAGTAATATATACTTGTTTTGTTTTGAAAAGGGAGATAAAGGAAAATTTTTGTAAAATTTTATTTTAAATGCACTAGGAGTGACTTCTGTTTGTAAGAACATATTTAACCTTTTACATCCAAACATTCTTCTTTTTTTATTTTAAACCCTTAACTTCTGTGTATTGGCTCCTAGGTGGAAGAGTGGTAAGGGTGGGCCATGGGGGTCAAGTGACTTGCCCAGGGTCACCCAGCTGGGAAGTGTCTGAGGCCGGATTTGAACCTAGGACGTCCTGTCTCTAGGCCTGGCTCTCAATCCACTGAGCTACCCAGCTGCCCCCCATCCAAACATTCTTTATAAAATTTTCATAGTTTTAAACTTTTATATATGGCATTTTCTTCAAATAGAGTATCCCATACTTTTAGGCATCACGAGAATTAATTGCAGTGCTTATTTAATAGAAACATAGGCTCAACTGGGGTGAAAGGGATTAGAACAAAGATTTGGGCATTTGTCCAGGAAAATGTACTGATCTTTTAGCCTATAAGAAGATGGAATCTTAATTTGCTATAGGTCGGACCTTTTTCATTGGATTTTCTCACATAACTTTTTATATATAAAAGTAGAATACCTTTCTAATTTTGACTCCACACTTGCCTTCCCAGTTTGTATATAACCATACTTCATGTAGGATAACCCAAATTGAAAGGAATGAAATGATCTGTGTGTGACCCGTAGTTACATTATGACACTAGGGTCCAGAATATAACTGGAACTTGGTTTATCAAAATATTGTAGCTCCACTTAGCAGCTAGCAAAGCAACAGAGCTAAAATCCTTCCCCTTCTTGAAATCAAAGGCTTTATATTTACCGGAATATATTCCTCCCTCTTCCAATCTCCATGGAGTTCTTTCCTTACCCAGATGCTAAGCAAGATGTCCTGCTTTTGTTTACCTTCCCTATTATAATATCATTGACCCACCATATGCCCAATGTGATCTTTGAAGAACATACTTCTGTATTTGGCTGACAGGGACTTCACTGTGTACAGTTGGTGTTGTGCCCTCTGCCCTAGGGCCCTATTCTCTTCTCTCTCTACACTTTCTTTTGGTGGTCTCATTTGTGGCCTTCCATTCAATTACAATCTCTATGCTAATGATCTATACATCCAGCTCTAATCTTTCTCTTGAGCTCTAATCCTGAATCATCAGCTGCCTACCAGACATTTCTATCTAGATTTCCACATATACAAAACAGGATTGGTGATCTTTCTCCTATTCTCTTCCTTGGGCACCACAATCCTAATCACGCTGGATTACAACTTCACTGTTATCATGAATCTTCAGTCTTATTCACCTCAGGGATCCAATCTTCTTTCTGCATAATGTTGCTTTCACACATTCCCTCCTCTTCTTAGGCATAGCCTTCTGAAAATAGTTAGTCAATGAACTTGCCTCTGGCCTGCCTCTCCAAATCCAATGGCCTAGGCCAGTGACTGCAAACCTTTTAGAGACTTTAGAGAATGAGTGCCCAAACTGGAATCCTCATGCCGCATGTGAGCCCTCCAACCCTTACTCCAGACAGGGAAGGGAGGAAGCACTCCCATTGGGCTGTTGGGCAGAGGGACATGTCATATAAGAAATGTTCTCAGGCACAGGTGGAGAGGGGGAAGGGAGCAACCCCCTCTGAGGGAGCCATAAATGGCCCTAGTTCAAGCCTTCCTGCTTTAGATCTTTTCTCTCACCAATCCTTCCTCTACACAGCTGCCAAAATTATTTTTGTAAAGGACAGATCTGATTGTGACCAACCACCGCCCAAGAAACTACAGTGGCTCCCTGTTGCCTCTCAGATGAACTATAAATTGCCATGCATTTATAGCTGTTTGTAACCTGGCCCCTTCCTACTTTCTCCATCTTATTACACTTTATTCCTCTCCATAAATTCTATGCCTCAGCCACAACAATCCATCTCTCATCCGTGTACCTTTATGCAAGCAGCAATGACCTCCTTGTACTGCTCCTCCTGGAATTTCCTGGTTTTCCTCAAGATTCTGCTCAGATGATACTTTTTACATAAAATTTTTCCTGATCCTTGAGACTTTTGCTGGTATCCTCCCTTTCCCATAACCATTTATTTTGAATATGTTATTTATATGTACCTTTTATCCATTTTGTCTCCCCCATTAAAATGTAAGTTCCTTGAGGACGAGATTGGTTTCCTTTTGCCTTTGTATCCTTAGAACCAAGCATAGTGCCTGGCACATAGTAGGCATTTAATAAATGATTATTGTTTGATTGACTCTGACCTACACCCAGCGGTTCACCATTCCTTTAGGCTCCCTACCCCTTGTAGTGAGAGAATTCTTTCTCATGAGCTTTCCTGCTTCTTGAGATAAGATAATTAATAAAAAAAAAATATCAAGACTAAGCCATTCCAGGTATTAGCCACAGCTACCAAGGTTAAGTTCTAAAACTACAAAGAGCCTTGGGTATGGACCAGTTCTTTCATTTTCCACCTCTCCCTCTCCCTTTTATTCCCTGTTCCTGGCTCTGGCCACTTCTGCAACTTTGGGTGTTAGGGGAGTAGGAATTGGGAGTATATAACACCAAATAATTAACTTTGATCTTGGCTTCTCTTCACTCAAGCTAATTGAAGTTCTAGGAATTAACTTTATAGTTTTCAATGAAAATCATATACCTTTAGAGTTCAAACGCACCATGGAGTCCATCTGGTCATTGGATTATAGGTTCAGAGAGCTTGAAGGGGCTTCAGAGGCCATGGAGGTGTTCTTCCCTCTTCTTATTTTATTGGAGAGGAGACAGAGACCCAAGAAAAGTCTAGAGTCATACAAGTGGTTGAATGATCTTTCTACTGCATCAGCTGCCTCTCCATGTGCTACAAATAGGCAATTCCAGAACTTGTCTTAAACAGTGAGAGAAAAAAGACCAGAAGCCAGGCCACTTGACACTACCAGGGCCCTTTATTTTCTGTTCTGTGTGAGACTTGCCCTTCTGTACCCTAACAATCGGAACCAGTTCTGCTAATAGCACTCAATTCTAGAGTGTTAGGGTTACCAAATGATTTCTAGATATTGTCTCATTTGATCCTCAAAGCAATTCTGTGAAGTGAGTGGTGCTATCCCCATTTTATAGCTGCAGAAACAGAGACTTTGACAGGCCTCCGTGATTCCAGGTTTAGTTATTGCTCTGTCATATTATGCCACTTCTCAAGAGGAAAGAGTCTGAAGAGCTGGCTTCAAATCGTAGCTCTGTGACCACGGGCACATTACAAATTTCTGAGTCTTTTTTAAAAATCAGTAATAGAGGTGAGAGGAGCAGTTAAATCAGATGAACTTTAAAATTCTTTCCAGCTCCAAACTCTATGAATGCATTCTCTCCATCTTAAAGTTGAAAAAACACAGCAAGAAATGGCTTGTCCACCTATTCACTATAAGTTCAAGACTTGGGCAATAAGGAAAAAGGCCTCAGAGCAACCAAAATGGAAATTGCATAGCCCTTTAAGAACAAGGAGAAGGAATGGAATAAGCATTTATATAGTACCTACTATGCCAGGCACTGTTCTTTAAGTCCATGTTTTTGGAGGCCTTCAGACCTTCACTTAGATATGATGAAATTATAATTGAGACACAACTCTACTCTATTTTGGTTATTTGGTTTTCCATCCCAGAAAAGACTGAAAGCAGTAAATTAAAATCTGTCATCTTTCAGAGGCTCCATTTGTAACAGCAAGGAGGAATAACTGATAGTCCAAAAACAAAAGAGGAGACAAATTCAAAAGATGGTTTTCTGGGCCCATTTACTATGGAAAACTTAAGAACACCTCATAGCTTACTAACTGCCGAAGGCACTGTTTGAGAATAATTGATGTTTCAATTTAATGTAATAGTTTAATTTAATGACTATGTGTCACTGAGAAAAGGTTAAATTGTGTTCAGTTATACCCTGCCTTAATAAGGCAGGGATCTATGTAATATATTTTGGATGGATTGAATTAAAATGAGTTAAAATAGAAAAAGTTTGAATGCTTAAAAGATGTAAGTTGTAGTCATCTAGAAAGTGTGTGTTTGTGTGAAACACTTTCTTCCCTGGCAGTGCTGGTAAGGGCTATGTTACTGGGATTTACCAAAAGATGAGTTCAAAGGTATAGAATCTTAATCTGCTTGATCTTCTTGGAACCAGTCAAATACTTTGACTTCCTCCTGGTTCCAATCCTAGCTAGCTAGCTTCAGGAACAGACCATTATATAAGTCATCATTTCAAGGTGATTATCAAAAAAGACTGCTAACTTATGGAAAGATAATGTACCTAGCACCAGTCTCATTAAGTTGGCATTCTTTTTGTTCTTTGGTTCTCTTGGCACATATGGAATTCTTTTGGTTGCTTTTTAAGTCATGTCTTCCACACACACACATGCATTTTTGACTAGAAACTAATATTTTTTGATGGATCAAAGGAGAACTTAATTATCCCCTCTTTAAAAAAATGTCATTTTTAAGAAAATTTGTGGTTTATAGTCAAAGTGATTATGACATGGACCCAATGTTAAAATGCCCAACTTGGTGTCTCACTGAATTTGCTTTGCATCTAGGAGCCCAGAACATAGTCATATGATTCCATATTCTAGAAAAGTTAACACTAGATAGGGAAGGTTGGGATGAGACAGCATCCATCTTGAAGAGGAAATCCCTAACAGTTACTGAGAGCTCACAGAAAAGGCTTGAAACGTGAACTCTGTCCAGGCTTAAAGAGACTTTTGGACTTATGTTGTCAGAGAACTTTCTGGGCCGCACAGACACTGAAGGAGAGTCCTTGTGGCTATTTGTTCCTCTTTTCCCCAAGGAACAGAACTTAAGCGTGGCCTAGGTCAAATAAGGTAGTACCTTAGGCCCTTCTTACCTTCAGCTGGGATCCCACCAGTATTCAAACTAAGCGATACTATTAAGTACTGTTATTTCTTTTCACTGCAATGGTCTAATAAAACATGAATTCCTAGCTCTTTGAGATCAGGGATCCTGTCTGATTCATTTTCAGATCTTTCCCCTAGCATTGTGCTCTGTGTTTTTGTAAGCCTTTACTCAATGGTTTTTTTAGTTGGATACACATGAAGGGCAAGGCAAAATGCACTTTTAAGTAATTTCTAGTAAGACTACCTCCTATATTCTAGGTGTAAAGTCTAAGTACAAGACTTAGTGTTGACTGTGAATAGAGAACCACCAAGCAAGTTTGAAGGGGGCCTATCTCAAGCTAACTGTACCCTTCAGAAAAGTGAGCCCAGGTTCCAAGCTGAGGACCCACTGCCAGAGAACTGAGGCCCTGGGACTGATTCCTTAGAAAGTTAGGCCATCTGTTTACCTTAGATGTACATAGTACAAGAGGAGTCTCTTAGTCAGAATGACCTGGGTTCAAATCAAACCTCTGATACTTCCTGACTAGCCCACCCACCTTGGGCAAATCATCTCCAAGAATCATTACTCCATCTACCATCAGAGCTCTCTGTACTGATGAAATCACAGGTGTGCATACCTCACACAAGTGGTTGAGAAGCAGCCACCATGTTCAGGTGTCACAACCAGCTCTGTGGAGATGTAGCCTTTTCAGGGCCAGCGTGAAAACTAGCGACCTCTGGCTTACACCCTTCTCAGGGCCTCTCTTTCTTGTAAAAACAAGAGGATTGGATTAGACGATTTCAGAAGTTCCTTCTAACCTGGAATTTTGTACCTTAGAACTTTAGGGTTCCATAGGCAGGGATCTTTTTGTTTTTATGGAATCACTTGAACTGGTGCTCATTTCTGGAATGCAAACTTTTTTTGGTCAAGTGTGTACATAGGAGACAGTTTGAGATTTATAAGAAATGTGTATATTTCTATAACTTAAACTGATAATATCCTTAGGGAACCCCACATATTTACTTCATAGAAAAGTTGCTTCATTTTTGGAAATTGTCCTAAATTATGATTTCTTCAATGTGGATACTTCTTAACACAGTTAACAATTTCTACATCTTAGTAAAGGGTTCTTAAGCCAGGGTTCAGGAGGTTTAAAAAATATATTTTTTGAACACTGTTAATTGATTTTCTTTGTAATCTTACACATTTTATTTTATGCTTTTAAAAACATTGTTCAGAGTAGAAGTCCATAGATTTTTTCAGATTTCCAAAGGAGTCCATAATATGACAAAGATGAGGTGATGAACTCATGCCTTAGTGGGCAGTTTAATAAACTGCTGAAGTTTAAAAAATCTTCAGCTGTAGATTAACCTTGAGATATAATGAACTTCTCATTGGAAGTAAATCATAAGTTACATCAGCAGGTACTAAAAGTAGAAGAACGGAAAGGTAGTTATATTTCATAGTCCAATGAACAAGAGTCAGGAGAAGTAGATTCAAGGCCTGATTCTGATACTTACTTACCTGCGTATCCATGGATAAGTTACTCTTTGAAGCTCAGTGTCCTCATCTGTAAGATAAGGATGATAATTGCTGAAAAGATTAAAAACTGTAAAGCAGGTTTCTAAACTTTAGGACCCTACATAAATATCTTAATCTTATGTAGACCTGGTGATGGCCCATAGGCTTGTGATGCTAGAATCAGCAAAGGTAATTTGGGAGAGGCTCATCACTGAGTTGGTCACAGGGTGATGAGTTTTTCAGCCATTACAATTCTTTAAAGCCTCTCCACTAAGGCACAGAATGCCCAGCGATTTGCTTTAGTGACAGGAACCCACGTGTAGTCATTAATGGGCTAACAACTGTTTGCAAGGAGGTCTCTAGTGGATGGCCCCTAACAGCCTTTATATGGCCCTGTTTTGTCAGATGTTTTTATTAGTAACTTAAGATAAAGACTTAGATGGCATGCTTGTGTCCATAGATGACACAAAGCCGGGAGGGAGAGCTAACACAGTGCATGAGAATCGGGGTTTAGAAAGAATCTCAACCAACTAGAATGTTCAGCTAGATATAACAACATGAAATTCAGTAGGGATAAATGTGAAGTATTATGCTTGAGTTCAGAAAATCAACTTTACCAATAGAAGATGGAGGAGGTATATGGCAAGATAACTTATCTGAAAAAACGATCTGGGACTTTTAGCCAATAGTAAGCTTTATTTGTATCAACAGTAGATTGTGGTAGCTCAGGAAGCAAATACAATCTTAGTCCTAATATTTCAGAGTAGGGTGATGAGAGTACTGTTCTCTGCCCTGGTCAAACCACAACTGCAGTATTGCTGGGCATCCTGTTTGAGAAAGATTTTGGTAAGCTAGAGGATAATGGGGAACACTGAGATCGCACCCACGTGAGGATTGGCTTAAGTAAATGAAGTCTTACATGGGAACGAGAGCTATCTTCAGTTATTTAAAAGGCTATCCTGTAGGGAGCAGCTGGGTAGCTCAGTGGATTGAGAGCCAGGCCTAGAGATGGGAGGTCCTGGGTTCAAATCTGGCCTCAGACACTTCCCAGCTGGGTGACCCTGGGCAAGTCCCTTGACCCCCATTGCCTACCCTTACCACTCTTCTGCCTTGGAGCCAATACACAGTATTGACTCCAAGACGGAAGGTGAGGGTTATTTAAAAAAAAAAAAGGCTATTCTGTGGCAGACGGATTCAACCTATTCTTTGTGGCTTTGAAAAGTGCCTTGAAAAGTAGAAGTTGAAGAGAAGCAGATTGTGACTTGATATAAAGCAAACTTTTCTACCCAATGGAGTTGTCCTCAGATGAAATAGACTTTCACAAGAGGTGATGGCATCCTCTTCACTGGAGATCTACAGAATCTGGCATATGGTTTATTAAACAGAGTATTCTTTTATACCAAGCTGCCTTCCAAAAACCAATGTTACATGTTGAAAATTCCATTTTGAATTTTAGAGTAGCAATCTGTAGGAGCTTTATTAGAAAGAGTTTTTGCTGCCTACTTACATCTTTTTCCTTTTGTTTTATCAACAGGTCCCCAACAAAGACTGGGTTTCCTACCTTAAAGGTAAGTAGTGCTTTGTGAACTATACATGTGTTTTTATATATTTTGTTCAGTGTTTGTACAGGCATCCTTTACTTTCTGCTTCCTCTAAGTCATTCTTTATTCTCTAACCATGTTAAAATGCCCTGTAGTCCTCAGTATGTCACTTGTTACCTCACAACATTGTGAATTAAGCACATTAAAGCATTGTATAACTGTCAACTAATATAATATTATGTTACTTGTTCTTTTTTTTGTTCTGGAACTATGGTTTCATCAGTAAGGAGCTCTTAGAAACTTCTTTCACCAATGCAAATTGGCAACTTGAAAGTAACTCTTAGAATACTGAAAATTCAAAGCAACTTGCATATGGTCACACATTTGGTAGATTTTCAAAGTAGGACTTGAATTCAGGTCTTCTTTATTCCACAGCCAGCCCTTTCTCCACTATACTAAGCTGCCTCTCCTAAGAAAATATTTATTACTGGATATATAAATTGGTACTCTAAATATGTCTGAATGGAAATATTATATGCTAATATGGAATAGGAATAAAGATTGGACCTGCCACTTCCTTGGTATAGAGAACTCCTGAGTGAGGCAACGTCCCCTACCAGGAATGGACTTTACAACTTGAAGCCATCAAGAGCTGCCCAAAGGATTGAGCATTTAAGTGATTTGCTAATAGTATGTGCAGAACCCAGGGCTTCCTGGCTTCAAGGCTGGCTAGTTAGCCATTAGAATATAAAGCTTTTTGTTATTGTTGTTTATTTTTTAGAATATTTTTCCATGGTTACATGATTCCTGTTTTCTCCCTCCCTACTCCCAGAGCTGACAAGCAATTCCACTGGGTTATACATGTATTGTCACTCATTACCTATTTCCATATTATTCATTTTTGCAATAGAGCAGTCTTTTAAAACCAGAACCCCCAATCATATATCCATAGAACTAAGTGATAAATCATATTTTTTTCTTCTGCGTTTCTACTCCCACAGTTCTTTCTTTTAACGTGTGCAGCATTCTTTCTCATAAGTCCCTCGGAATTGTCCTGGATCGTTGCATTGCTGTTAGTAGCAAAGTTTATTACATTTGATCGTGCCATGATGTTTCAGTTACCATGTACAATGTTCTCCTGGTTCTGCTCATTTCACTCCACATCAGTTCATGGAGGTCTTTCCAGTTCTCATAGAAATCAAACAGTTCATCATTCCTTACAGCACAATAATATTCCATCACCATCATATACCACAATTGGTTTAGCCATTCCCCAATTGATGGACACTCCCTCGTTTTCCATTTTTTTGCCACCACAAAAAGCACGGTCATAAATATTTTTATACAAACATTTTTCATTATCTATTTGGGGTACAAACCCCAGTAGTGGGGTGTGTGTGTATGTGTATCCAACCTTCCAAAATGGTTGGATCAGTTCATCACTCCACCAACAATGCATTAGTGTCCCGATTTTGCCACATCTCCTCCAACATTTATTATTTTCCTTTACTCTCATATTGACCAGTCTGCTAGGTGTGAGGTGATACCTCAGAGTTGTTTTGATTTGCATTTCTCTAATTAGGAGGGATTTAGAACACTTTTTCATGTGATTTTTGATAGTTTTGATTTCTTTATCTGAACACTGCCTATTCATATCCCTTGACCATTTGTTGTTATTGTTGTTGTTTTTTAAACCCATACCTTCGTCTTGAAGTCAATACTGTGTATTGGCTCTAAGGCAGAAGAGCGGTAAGGGTAGGCAATGGGGTCAGGTGACTTGCTCAGGGTCACACAGCTGGGAAGTTTCTGAGGCCAGATTTGAACCTAGGACCTCCATCTCTAGGCCTGGCTCTGAATCCACTGAGCTACTCAGCTGCCCCCCCTTGACCATTTGTCAATTAGGGAATGGCTTGATTTTTTGTAAGTTTGACTTAGTTCCTTATATATTTTGGAAATTAGACCTTTTTTAGAGAGTTTTGTTATAATTTCCCCCAGTTTGTTGTTTCCCTTCTAATTTTAGTTGCATTGGTTTGTTTGTGCAAAAATGTAAAGCTTTTTGAGGGCAGGAACTAGTCTAGCTCATCTTTGTATTCCAAGCACTTAGCACAATGCTTGCTTCATAGTAAGGCCTTAATAAATGTTTGATCTGTCTCTCCATCACATTGCCTCTCTTATATAAAGAATACAAATATTTTTTGAATTTTCATGACTTATTTCCCTTTGGTTTCTAATTTTTAATACAAAAGAGGTTATTCTCAATGCATGGAAGAGGACTAATGGAACTTCCCCTTATTGTATATTTTCAGTATTTTGAATCTAATTGATCACCACCACATTTGGACCACCAACTATGTTTGCGGGTTTGCATTTCTAGAGATGGGCTGTTGGGTCTACAATTAACTGAGCTATGGCTTCAGAATGTTCTCATGGAGAGAAACATGGCGGGTAGCAGAACAGAAAGTTGCATTTCTGCTATGTGGTCAAAGTAACAGGTGCTTTAGAAGTTGTTACCTGGAATGACCAGGGAGGACCTGAGGGAGGAAGTGGGGTTTGAAGAATGGGCAAAATTTGGATTGAGGAGGAAAAGAGAGAACTCTTGGTTGAGGGAGAGAACATGAGATTTTTTAAAAAGGGACAAGAATAGTTAACTGATGTTTTGGGGGAGAGGGTTCTAGGAAGTAAGTTTGGAAGGGAATGTCAGATCACATAGATCTTGAATGCTAGCCTGAGTATTAAAGCTTTATCCTATAGATAATAGGGAACCATTGAAGTTCTTTGAGTGATTTGCTAAAAGGAAGATTCATCTGACATCATTGTATAGAATGGATTAGAAAGGGGAGAGACTGAATATAGGGAGAACAGGTAAGAGATTCTTGGTGTATTTATCCAGCCTTTTCTTGAAGACCTTCATCGAGGGGTAATCTCTTACCTCCCAAGGTAGTCCTTCTCACTTTGGGGTAGCTGTAAAATTGCTAGGAAGTGTGCCTGTTTTTCTGCAAAATCTACCTTGCTACAACTGCCACCTATTGTTCCTAGTTTTGCTCTCTTTTGGGGCAAATACATTTTGGGTATTTTTTGTAAATAGCCAGATGTCATGACAGAAGTAATTAATTGTATTGCTAAAGTAAACTTATATTTTTCTTGTTTTACCCAAATTTGTACTAGTATTAACAATCATAGCAGAAGCATTAAAAGCTGTTTTTTCCTCTTTACTAAAAATGGAAAATGACTTATCATGTTTAATAATTGCTAGCATTTCTATAGTGTTTTAAGGTTTGCAAAGTACTTTACAAATATTCACTTATTTGAAGAGAAAAAATGAGCTGCCCTTGGGATTGGCCAGGACACAGTCAGCCTGGATTGTATTTGGTAGAATAACCCTCTATAAAGTCTCAAACCACTCCCTTCTGCAAAAGATCCATTAAACACTAGAGTATCAAAAGAATCAAAGGTATAAAGTATCTAAAGGCTATTGGAAAGCCATATTGTGAATATAAGTAGTTTCAGTATATTACCAAGTATGACTTGAGAGGAAGGAGTGCTGTAAGATCTTCTCAAAGACATGTGCAATTGGAAAAGGCAAAATCAACAGCAAGAGCTAACCAATGGATGGTTAGAGGATTGTATTTCCCATCTATTTAACAAGCTGAGCTGCCATCCCCTCAGGCCATCTTCTCTACCTTCTCCTTATGGCAATCTTAGATTCTCCCCTAAGGAATGCCATGGACTCTTATCCCTCCCCCTTTCCAGGTCCCCTTAATATGTCTTCCCCCATGAGATAAGCTCCATTAGGGCAAGGACTGTCTTGCTTGCTTCTGTTTGTCACCCCAGAACCTATCATAGTGCCTGGCACCTAAAATTGCTTATTTTGTCTGTCTCCATAATTTCATGTCCAACAAATGTTAAACAACCTTAGTCAGAATTCTAACGAGAATGCGGTATTTCCTTTTTTACTAGAATTACTTTGTACTATGTTGGGTTGGCATCAGGTAGATTCTGTGTGGAGAATTTATGAAAAGTCAAGGCTATGAATCCCCATGGGATGGGATAGCCTGGATAGGAAATGATCTGCCTTGATGATGGGATTCCCTGCACTGATAAGCTTAGCTCCTAGATCAATCAGAGTGGTGAGTGGAAACTGCTCCCAAACCCCAGATAAAGCTTGCATATTGCATCTCAGAATTTGAAGTCTACTTTAGGGTTAGACTTTGCATTAATGTTGCCATAAATTTATGAATGTAAAATAGTATAAAATAGCGGTAATGTCAGGGTTTTTGCTTTGAGTCTTTTATTCTCCTCCCAAACAGAAATCCATTCACACAGATACACATCTCCACTTCCTGAATTGCATACTTGAGTTAAAGATTACTTTAAAAAAAAACAGAGAAAAAAAAATAAAAAACAAAAAAACCCCAGAAAAATGTTAATGTGTTGGCTTCTCAAGTTTTTAAAAATCTTGGCTTTTAGGAATAAGGATACCAGATTTCAGCAGATTTGTGCCTGCTTTATCTAGATTTTCTTTTTTTAAAGATGGGAGTCTCATTCAGGTTTGTTATTTTGTTGGTTTTTTGGTTTGTTTTTCTAGGAAACAGATAGTGCCAAACATAAGGCTGGAAATGAGTCCTCTATTCAAGAATTGAAACAAGACGATTCCAAGAAGGTCAGTTAAATTTTATGAAGGATAGTTAAACTTTAATTTTATTTTTAAAAAGTAATATTTTATTTTTCCCCAATTACATGTAAAAACAATTTTTAACATTCATTTTAAAAAATGTTTTGAGTTCCAAATTCTCTCCCTCCCTCTTACCTCTATCTATCCCTTCCCCTTCCCTGAGATGACAAACAATCTAATAGGGATTTCACACTTTCAACTTTAAAAGTGCCAGTCTTTGGGGACAGCTGGGTAGCTCAGTGGATTGAGAGCCAGGCCCAGAGACGGGAGGTCCTGGGTTCAAATCTGGCCTCAGACACTTCCCAGCTGGGTGACCCTGGGCAAGTCACTTGACCCCCATTGTCCACCCTTACCACTCTTCTGCCCTGGAGCCAATACACAGTATTGACTCCAGGACGGAAGGTAAGGGTTTTAAAAAAAAAGAAAACTATTTGAATAATCAAAATGAAACGAGATTTTACAAAGACTGACGGGTTTTTTTTAATAACCCTTACCTTCCCTCTTCATATTTGAGAAAACCAAAGACCTGGCTTCTCTAGGGGTAGAAACCCAGTGGAGAGCAAGCTTGAAATCTTGACTGTAGGAAGGCTCCCTTGATGCCATATGCCAAAGATGCCATAATTGACTCGTGGGAGACAAACAGTAGGTATTGGTCAGGCATGAGCTTTGTCTTCCTTGTGTTTGCACTCTTATTGCGATCAAATGTATAATCATGTATATATGTACACACATATAGGACATGTACCTATATGTGCACATACATGTGTATTTATACATACACACATCTGCTGTGTACACATGATAGCACATTTGTACACGACACGACATTCATATAGATTTTTATATGTGTTTATGTCATATAACATATGTGTGTAGATATGATACATGTGCTAAAATTTTTCAGAAAAAATTATTCAACCCCACTGCTTAAAACCAAAGCAGCCTCTCTTTAAATGAAAAAATCACTTGAGTGAAGGGTCAGACTTTATGACTATTAATAAATTCCAAATTTTAAGATGCTATTAGTCTATGAATATATATAAGAGCCTGATGTTTATTTGTTCATTCAACAAATATTTCATGCTTCCCATTTGCAAGGCATTGAATTAGGTTCTGGGGGTACAAAGACAAAAATGAAGTCTCTACATTTTCAGGAGGAGGGAGCCATCGTTAATAGTTATACTAATAACAGTAGTAGTAGTAACCAACATTTATATAGAGCTTTAAGGTTTTTAAAACATTTCACACATATCCCATTTAATTCTCACAACAACCCTTAAAGTAGGCGCTGGTGTGTGTAGATAGAATCCATTCCCCTTCCCCCCAGCTCATCCCCACCTTCCTGCACGGCTGGATTTCATGTGCTCCAAACAGAGGTCACAGGTGAAACATCCTAAGAACATGACCTGGAACTTGTTCAAGAGAAAGGATAAAGGTGTGGGGCAAGACATGCCTGCTCTCTATTCCCTAGGAGGTGGCCTGGTTGGACCCTGGCTGAGAGAATCCACACATATGGTCAGTTAGGTTAGAAAATTAGGCTTTATACTTCTATCCTTTTTAATTTTTTTCTATTTCAAGTGATTATTAATAAACTTTATGAAAAATAATACTATTATTAATTATTAATACTATTGATATTACATTTACATTTTACAGGTGTTACCCCCATTTTATAGATGAGGAAATTGAGGCAGAGACTAAAAACTTGCCTAGGATCACACAGCAAGTAAATCTTGAAATAGGGCTTGAACTTGGGTTTTTTTTGACTCTAAACCCAGAGTTCTATTCACTCTGCCATCCAACATCTTTTCTTTTAAATGAAAAAATAAATATGATATAATTTGAAGATGGAGAGAACATGAACAACTAGGGATCTAGAAAGCTCTTAAGCCCCACAACAGTTAGCATTTGATCTGAATTTTGAAGAAAACTAAGGCTCTTAAGAGAGGGAAGTGAAGAAGGATTATTCCAAGAAAAGAAGACAGTTGTTTGGCTAAACCTTAGGGAGGCGGATGAAAAGCTGCCTTTGAGGAACAGAAGGGTCGACCTGGAATGATACACATGTAAAGCACTAGCAGTGGGAGATGGGTATGGAAGGGTAGACCAGAGAGAGAAGTTAGTAATTTATATTTTACCTTAGAAGTAAGAGGATGCATAGAGAATCTATGCAGTGTGCTGAAGGCCTTCATGTTCTCTTTGAGACTTGGAACAATTTTCAAGCTAAACTAGTGTTTTAGTCCTTAAGAAAGAAGCTCCTAAACATTTTATTTTGTTTTATTTTTTAATATAAAAAAACCATTGTGAAAAGAGGAGATAATTGGTGGGGAGGTGCCAATGCTTTAGAAACTAGGGTTAAAGGTCTATTAGAGGTCCTAGGTATTCAAAGGTAGATGTTGAAATGCTAGGTGCTAGAGTCCAAAGGGGAAAATGAGGGAAATAGGTGGTTGTCTTACCCAACTCCTTGCCTGAGATTTGCTTTAGTTCATTCCATGAAGGGAGCTCAAGAGGGTGTTAGATGTAGGTAAACAATCAACAAGACTGGTGTCAGCTTTGGCAATGCAACCCATCTACCCCAAGAAGAGGATTCCTAAGTTAGGGGTCGAAGTTAGAGCAATGTAGTGCCCAGACCATCATTCAGGAACCTAGACTTCACCTTTGGTTCCTCTCAGGGAGAAGTTATAAAGGGTTCTATCTCTGGTCAGTTGGATATGTAAGTCTAGAGCTCAGCCCCTTTTGGCTTTTTGTTTTTGTTGAATTGTTTCAGTCATGTTCTACCCTTGTGGACCCATTTGGGATTATCTTGGCAAAGATACTGGATTGGTTTGCCATTTCCTTTTCCAGTTCAATTTACAGTTGAGAAAACTGAGGCAAACAAGCCCAGGGTCACACAGCTAGTAAATGTATGAGGCTGGATTTGAACTCAAGCCTTCCTGATTCCAGGCCCAGCACTATAATAGAGTGGATAGCCACTGTGCCATAACCCTCCTGACTAGTTAGTGATTATTTGATGAGTCCTACTGCTTTGACCCCATCTCCATAAAAGGTTTGACTAGGGCCATATAGTGGGAAGTCCAGTCTCCCAAATCCTTCTAGACATTAAAATGTAGGGAAAACAGAAGATACTAGGGTCAGTGGAGCCACTGAAGATTTTTGGCTAAGGGGAATGATATAGTCAGAGCAGTGGTTTTCAAAAATTATTTTGGCAAGTGCAAGAAGACTAGATTGGAGATGAAAACAGACTGTATGTAAGCAGTTCCTTTAGGAGGCTCTTGTAAATAGTTCAGGTGAAAGGTGATAAGGGTTTGAACTAGGATTATGGCCAGGTGAATGGAGAGAAGAGACTAGCTGGGAGAGATGTGAAAATAGAATTGATAAGATTTGTGTATGGGGATTAAATTAGGAGAGTGAAAAGTTGAGGATGACTTCAAGTCTGGAACATTGGTGGTACCTTCAGCAGAAGAAGCAGAGTTGGGAGGAAGGATAGGTTTTTGGTGGAAGAGAATGTGTTTTGTCATAGACACATTGAGTTTGAGATGCTTGTGGTACATATATCTCAGTGGATATCTAGCAGGCTGTTGATGAGGAAGAATTGGAGCTTGAGAGAGAGAGATTAGGGTTGGATATGTAGATCTGGCAGTCAGCCACATAGATGTAGTTGATTCTATTGGAGTTGATGAGATGACTTGAGAAGGAGGTAGGTATAAGGGAATAGAGATAAGAAGACCCAGGATAGAACCTTGGATGACATTCATGATTGACAGTCAGGACATAGCTAATGACCCAATCAAGGAGACTGGGAAGAATGGGGAAACAAACGTGAGGCCAGTGAAGAGAGAGGTGTGAGAGGAGAGCTTATTCAAGAAGGGTGGGGCGAGTGGTAGGATTAGAAGCTCAATAGCAAATGGTTGAGAAGTAAGTGTTTGTGAAGTGAAAGAAGCCAGTTCCTTTTTGGAGTTCAGAGGTGAAATAAAGGAGAAATATTGGATAATTATACAAGATGATGATAAATAAAGGATCTTTGAAGAATGGAATAGGCCTAAGAACATCTGTAGGCAGTAGGAAAAGAGCCAGTAATTAGAGACTGAATGTGAGCTGGGTGTTAAGGAATAAGAGAAGGGACAAGCTCCTAGAGGTGATAGACTCAAGAGTGTCATCTGCATTTGTTCTGCTAGCATCTCTTAGAGGCATGATCATGATCAGAAAACTAATTAGAAATATATTTTGAAAATTAGAGGACACATTATAGGATTAGAAATGACTGTAGGAATTTAGAGTAGGGAGAGTTCTGGGTGAGCTGGAATAAGGCAGACTTCATAGAGGGATGACCAGAGTTGGGCTTTAAAGGTTTAATTGGATTTAATTAGAGGAGATAGAGGAGCATGAGCCTGGGCTTGGAAGTAGGAATGAGCATACAGTATTGGGTTTGTGATAATGGATAGTGAGAAAAACTCTGGAGGGCTTCGAATGTCAGGATGAGGGTGCTGTACTTGAAACAGTAGGCATTGGGGAGCCAGTGATAAGTCTTGGAAATGATGTGATGAAAGCAGTCTTTGAAGCAGATTAATCCTACTGAGTCATCAGGGTATAATAGTCATTGTTCAGTCCCAGAGCTGTGAGGGACCCTAACAATCAACCAGTCTTATCTGTGATGTACAGGGAGGACTGGAATTTCCTTAAGAAGCTCTCATCATAAGACAGGCAGGAGGTGATGAGGGCCTCCACTCAAGGGCTAATGATAGGAATCGAAAGCAAGGTGTTTGTTAGAGGCAATCGCAATAGAGTTGGTGATTGAGTAGAGTTGTCAGAGAAGAGGCGTCAAAGCTAACCCCACATTTCTGAGTCAGAGGACTTGGAGATTGAATTGAACGTTATTAGATGCCTAGTTTGTGCTTGGCAAACAGAAATGAGAGAATTGAGTAAGAGAAACCTGTTGTTTGTGGTGTGTGTGGGATGGGGTGGGTGGTGGGGGAGATGATGAATTCCATTTGAATGTGTTTAGTTCAAAATGGAATGTCCTGTAAAGCAATTGAAAAATCGAACTTGACTGGCGCTCTCCTGAACTTGAGACAGAGATTTAAAAGCTAACAGCTAACACTGTGAGCAAGTAGAAGCTCTCAGAGAGAGAATGGTAAGGCTCAAACTTTGTGGGCAGGAAAAGGTACAGATCAAGCACATAGGTAGGAGAACCAGGTCAGGGTAATGTCCTAGAAATGAAGGCTCAGCAACCCATTGTATGTCTGGTGTTCTGCCCCAGTTGTGTTTGGGAATTGTTTCAGTTCTTATAAAATTCCCTCCTACTTAACTCCTAGTAAAAGAAGGCAGTTACATAGAGCATTAGATTCAGCACAAAGATAAATTTGGGAAAAGACCAGTTTGGGAGACATGTAGGGAACTAACAAAGAAAGGTAGAATGGTATCTGGACCAAGTTTCCCAACAATGACCAGATCTTGCTACTTTCAGAAACAATTTGTATTACTGGTTGGGAAGCAGTGGGCATTCTTGAATCAGAAACTGTGGGAAAGGGGACAGATAAAAAGGGGAGACAGGATAGATCGAGAGAGAAATGTGAGGATGTATAACAGGAGAGAGAACTCAGACTTAATGTCATCACATCACCTCCCTAGACCTCATCAGTTAAATGATGGCCTCTGAGTCCTACATGTAGGAGTCAGTAAAGTTAGGAGGCAAGATTATCTGCTTAGAGGGATGTCGGGGTAAGCTTCAGACCTTGATTTGGAGAAAGTGGAGAAGACTTGGAAATGTAGTTGTGCATTTGCTAGAAGCCTCTTCCCAAGGGAGGACTAATGGAATTGAAGAATAGCACTGAGAGTACCAATGTCCCTTGTGGAAGTTATTAGGAATTTGTCTTGGGTTCAGTGATTTGTTCCAGCAAATCCCTATGGGCCAGGAGTAGGATGAGGGATAGATGGCAGGGATTATTGTTTGGTAGGGATGAGTGGTTGAAGAAGGGGGAATGTCATAATGAAGGAATTCTTGATTTGGCTGTTCATTCAGGTTCCAGGGGCACATTGTCATCATGGTTGGAGTATATATGGAGCCTTGGATTCTGTGCCCTTGTCCATGGAATAGTAGAGAGTTGAGTGGACAAGATTCCAGCTGGACTTGGATTATCATAAATCTTATCTCACTTGTGATCTACTGCTTCTGTTCTTCCAGTCTTGGCATAGGCTCCAGGCTCCCTTGGCCCTTAGCTTTTACTATTATCTGAGAAGCATTGCTGACCACATCTGACTTTGGCCTCCCTATAGAAGAAGAGAGCTACTTGGAGCTTGGCATCTTTTGGCCTCATTTCTATTCTGGTACCTTCCCGAGTTTCCTATCTTCTCCTTAGGGACATGAGCAGGTGTACGGAGCCAGAAACCTCAAATTCTTTTATACTGGCAGCTAGGTGGTATAGCAATAGATAGAGAACTGGGCCTGTAGTCAGGGAGACTTAAGTTCAAATCCAATCTCAGACACTTATTAGCTGTGTGTCCTTGAGCAAGTCACCGAATGGCTGCTGTTTGCCTCAGTTTCCTCATCTGTAAATTGGGGGTGGTAATAGCACTTACCTTCCAGGATTGTAGTTAGGATCAAATGGTCCTCTCTCACTCTGCAAACCTTAAAGTGCCATTATCATTGCTTGCTAATTATTATTAATACTGGATAATATTATTAATACTGGATAAAATCTTAGGACAATAGACTCCAGAGCTGGATGGGACCTTAGAAGATATGAAGGCCAGGAATTCACTAGGCCAAGGTCACACAGGTAGTAAATAACAGAGCCAGGGTTTGAACTTCAACTTCCCTTACAATAGGTCTATCTCTCTTTCCATTGTGTCATCTCAATGCTAATCCTGCACCTGTCTATGCTTTAGTTTACTCATCCATAAATTGGAGATAGTGCTTGTACTATCTTCTATACTGTTGTTAGGATGGTTGTGAGCAGAGTGTTTTTTAAACATTAAAACATTATACAAATAACAGATTTTACTGCTAGTAAGGTTCCAGTAGGTGTTGGGGCACCTGCTAACTGGACTAGTAAATCACTAAAGTTATTTCGACTAATATGGCATGAATACGCAAATGAACTAAAAGGTCAGGTTTAGCTCAAATTCTCACCTGAACATTAATTTCTAGGGTTTATTGGATTCTTTTATTACCACAGGGACAATCTGAGATGGCTTTGAAGTTCAATGAGTGCCTTCATCAAAATCTCAACTTTTCTCTTTCTTTAGATTATTGACAGTATTATTGAGGAGAGCCAGAAGGTCCAGCAGCTTGAAGATGAACCTTTGGATTCTAAAGGGAAAAAACATTCTGATCCAGAACCAACCACAAATACAGATCTTCTGAGCAATATCCCTGGACTCTTAGCCACCGAACAGGTGTCACAAGATGTTAAAAAAAGAGAAAAGCAGAAGGCATTTAAGGAAACCAAACCTGAGTTTAGCAAATGTTCTTGCCCTTATGAAGGTCCTGCTGAAAAGCAAGTGAGTGAAATCACTCAGGTAACAGAAATCAGTTCAACTGATGAGCAAAATGTAATGGAAACAGAAGAAGCAGCAACCAGAACTGAAGAAGTAAAACAGACCAATGTTTTAGAACAGGTATCAACGGACTTCTTCCCTCCCAAAGATGTAGCTGCAGCAGAAGAAATGGCTCCTGTCAAACCTCCAAGGCATATTCCTGTTGAGCCTGATATCGTGGCGAGCACCAAGAAACCCGTCCCAGCTCGACCTCCCCCACCAGCCCATCTCCCTCCACCTAGACCACCCCCTCCTGCTCGGCCTGCTCCTCCACCCCGGAAAAAGAAAAATGAAACAGAGTTGGAGGCCCTGAAGCCATCAGAGCTAGAAGGCAAGTATACTTTAAGATCTGTGAAGTGTCTAGCAAGATATATAGGCTGGTGTAACAGTTGGCATGAACACTGAAGGCCATGTCATATTAAGTCGAGGAAACCAGCAGTTTTAATGTTGGTTCTGGGATGGTTAATGGTAATGATGTGAGCATTTTCTCCCTAATGCTGTCTCTTGTAGCATCTAGAGAGAATTTTGCATCTGGAAGTGCCTTGTCTCCCAGTACATCTTCTGAATGCCAGTCCAAGGATACACAGCCTTCCCTAGATTTGGCAAGTGCGACCAGTGGAGAGAAAATTGTCACTGACCAGGTGAGTGCAGTCAGATTCTATGAAGGCAAGAAGGTTCGATCACTTCTTGGAAACTAGGCTAGAGACAGAAGTTCTTGACTTATTGCTTTCTATGTTGACCTCACACACAGAATTCATATCTAATGTTAAAGAGGAAGTTACAGGTTACCAAAAAAGAAAGGAAGCTATGAAAACAGTTGAAATTTAGGTTACTGTTGTGTTTTCTTCAAAACAAATTGAATTATAAAAATAAATTATGCAGTGCTGTGAAAATGTGAGCAGTCACCTCTGTCACAACTCATGTATGTTTAAGAGTTACCTTGAACCATATGTAGCATGTATCACCACCAAGAATGCCTCACCTCAAATCCTACCATAGACACTCAGTAATTGCTTGATCCTGGAAAATATGATTAACCCTTCTGTGTGCCCGAGGCAACTCCCTAGGACTTGATTAAATTCTTTAGAATGAGATGCACTGATGGTAGGAGTTCCTTTGACTGATGGCCTCATCAAGATCCTTGTCTTAAGTAACAGAGTCCGGAAAAGTTTAGTATATGTTGAGGGGTGTTTTTTTAATGCAGCCAGAGAAATCACGAAAAAAAATTGTGTTTCCCATGACTCCCCTAAATAGACCTCTCCATGGTAACAAAGAATTACAGTTCAGAAAAACTAAGTCTTCGCTGGCCATATCTGGCTGTATAGGTCTCATTCTGTGTTTTTACCTTGCCATTCCTCTGAGTCATAATTGACCAGAGTTCTGATGTCTTTCTGTCGATGCTGTTTTTCTTTGTTATTGTGGTCATTTAGTGCCTTCACCTATTGATAAGTCTTTACAAGTTTCCCTAAACCCATTGTATTTCTTGGACTTTGTCTCAACCCATAGATGTGGTGAACTGGGAAGGAAAGAAGTTCTCCATATGTGGTTTCTCAGAGATGGGGGAGGTGGGAGGTGGGGACAAAACTCGAATCCAGGTCTTCCTGACTCCGTGGTTGATCCTCTATTTGATATACCACATTGCCTCTCATTTTTTCTTATGGCACATTAATCTTCCATTCCATCCCCAGACCAGATTTTGTGTGGCCCTTACCTGATCAGCATATGCTCACTTTGCTACCTTGTATATGCTGCCACAAAAGGACTTCTACAAAGATTTTTGTGTAGATAAGTCTTTTCCTCCTGTCTTTGATCTGCTTCAGGTATATGCTTAACACTAGAATTGCTTGAATATAGTTTAACCACTTGTTTACATAATTCCAAATTGTTTTCCAGAATGGTTGAGCTAATTAATTTATAATTCCATCAGTGGTTTATGTGTGCATCTGCCTTCCCACAGCCAACATTTACCATTTTTATCTGATATCATATTTGCCAATCTTATAGATGCGAGATGAAAGCCAAGGTTTGTTTTAATTAGCATTTCCCTAATTATTAACAATTGGGGGCATTCCCCCCCCCTTATATTTGTTGGCATTGTGGCTTTCTCTTTTCTTGAGAATTGTCTCTTCACATCCTTAGACCCTTCATCTGTTGAATAATGGTTCTTCTTTTTGTATTTCACCTTGTGCTTTCTTCGTACCACCCCCACCCAACTGACTGCCTTCATGTCACTGTAGGGATGATGAAAAGAACACCGAAAATAGTTCATCTTCTTAACCTAGTTGTCCCCAAATGGGGTGGGGAGCACTTTCCCAATATATTTTAAAACACAGAAAGCTCACTATTAGTTAGTGGGCACTTGCTCAGGGTGTGCCAAATGTGAGTAGGGATAAAACACAACAGGTGACTGAGCTTAAGGGGTGGCAGAATATAGGAATGCCTGCCTGGTCCACTCCCCTGGAGCTGTCAGTTTTTTTTAGTTCTCAGTAGTCGACCTCTTTTCTTTTCCCCTACTTCATGTTGAGTGTTAAAGCTCTATTTAGGTGGGTCCAAATAGAGCAGATTCTTGATCACCAAGGTTCGAGAAATAGCTATTTTGGGTAATGGAGGGATTAGTAAGGACAGTCTTCAATATTAAGTCACTAAAATGGATGTTTTCCATTTTCCATTTTAACAGACTCCATTGTCAGAAATATTGAAGCTCTTCACAGCTGTATGTGGTAATGGCTCATTGAAAGTCCTCTGTAATTGTCTGTTGGTTTTGCTTTTTATAAACTTATAATTTCAGGAAAATGGAAAAGCACCTGATGGGCAGACAGTAGCGGGGGAGATGATGGGTCCACAAAGACCAAGGTCCAACTCTGGAAGAGAACTCACTGATGAGGTAACAACCAAAATGGCTTTTTCTCTTTTTTTAATGGTTAAAAGCATCATAATGCAAAATAAATGATTGGAGATCATTTTAAAGATTATTTTAAAAGAGCATCTCTTGTAACTTTTCTTTGATTATTTAACATAAGGGGAAAATGTGACCTTGACAACAGCTGTGTGACTCCAGGCAAGTCACTTAACTTCTATTTGGCTCAGTTTCCTTATCTGTAAATTTGGGATACTAATAGCACTTACCTCCCAGAGTGGCTATGAGAATCAAGTGAGATAATATTTCTAAAGCTCTTAGCACAGTGTTTAGGATGTAGTAACATAAATAAAAAAGATAGTGACGATGTATTCTTTTAAGAAAGTATCATATGATGATATTGATAATGTAGTAAAAAGCAAGAACCATCTTTTATAGGAAGGCCAGTTTAGTTCTAAATTAAGTACCCAATATTACAGGCATATGTTTTTGTCCATAACCAGACAGCAATGCGGCATGTACTCACTTTGTTTTTGAGTGCTCTCATCCAAAATAGAAAGGAATTAACTGATGTGGGAAATTGGAGAAGAGTAATTAGGACCAGAATAGGGATTGGAGTGGAGTTGGAGTGGAGCCGTTGTCCAAATAGTCTAGAACAGAGAGTCAGGGAATGTAGAAGAGGAGAGAGGATCTGTTAAGAGAGGACAGGTTGACAGGGGGAAAGAGTATAGAAGCTGTAATCCAGAAGCTACATAACTGCGAAAAGAAAGGAGGTGTCAGGGTTTTTGCTATACATGGGATATAGGAAAAAAGGATATCCATCTCTGATATTCTACAATATGGTTTGCTTGTTCTTTTTAGTACTGTCATTTTAGTCAATATTTTTGTAACATTGTATATTAAGAAGATTGGTTCTATCCAATGATTGGTTCCATCCTAGCTAATTATTAATATACTATGAAAAATGGTCAGTGTTCATTACTTCTTCTCCCTAAGTCAGTCCCTACCTCCTGAGTATTTTTCAAGCAATATATTCAGTGGGTCTTCTACTTTAAGTATACAACATTGCATGTCTCTGGATGTCCTTTATTAAATAATTCTCCTGAAAGATTCAACCAGAAATAAGGAAATTATTGGTGGTCTGGTACTGAGTATTATTCTTCACTTTAGGAAATTTTAGCCAGTGTTATGATTAAGAACCTTGATACGGGAGAAGAAATACCTTTGAGCCTTGCAGAAGAGAAACTGCCCACAGGTATTAATCCGCTCACTCTGCACATTATGAGAAGAACTAAGGAATATGTAAGGTATGGCTTACAGCAATTCTTTGTCTTTTGTATGTAAAAGATTTCCCTTTTTCAATACTATGAATTTTTTTCTTTTTCATTCTGAACTGAACCAACAAACACAAACATTCCAGTTTGTAAAAAAGGACAAAAAGAATCTAATATATGAAACTGTGACTTTCCATTTCATAATTTATTTTTAGAAAGTGTTTATTAAACTTAAAGTAGTAACAAAATGGCCCTGTTCATTCTCAGAGAAATTCTCGAGATAATCTACTAAGACCACCACCTATAGACCTAAAAGAATATTTTTTAAAATGTGTATTATCAAGTGGGAAGCTGTCCACAAAGTCAGCTTCAGCCTGTGAAGAATTCATTTAAACTAAGAGAAATTCAGGACAATCAAATCAATCCCACATACCTTTATTCAGCGTTAAGCAAGGCAAGGTGCTACTCAGGATAGGAGATGGATGCCTGTGCATGGGTGGTTGGGTTTTGCTGCTATATTTTCACATAATTTCTTTTGTTAAATTTTAAAAATAAATTTTTAGTGATATTTCTTGTTTTTATACCACCTAAAATTTCTTCTGTATCCTTCTTTTTGCTCTACCCCCCATGAGCCATTTCTTATTTTTAAATATATTATGTGTTTATTTCGTTAAATATTTCTCAATGAATGTGTAAATTTTTTTTTCTTTATAACTCTTATCTTCTGTCTTAGAATCAATAGTGTGGATTGGTTCTAAGGCAGAAGAACAGTAAGGGCAGGGTAATGTGGTTCGAGTGACTTGTCCAGGGTCACACAGCTACGAAGTATCTGAGGTCAAATTTGAATCTAGGACCTCCCATCTCTAGGCTTGGCTCTCAATCCACTGAGCCACCCAGCTGCTCCCCATGTAAAACAATTTAAACTTTCATTTTAAAATTTGAGTTCCAAATTCTCTCCCTTCCTCCACCAATGATATTGAATAAAAATGTGAAGTCATGCAAAACATATATTCATATCAGTCATGTTGCAGAAGAAAACACATACACAGACAAGAATAATAAATAAAGTAAAGAAGGTATGTTTCAGTCTGCCCTCTGAATTCAGTAGTTCTCTCTTTCTCTGGAGGTAAATAGCATTTTTCATCATGGGACCTTTTAAATTGTCTTCAATCATTGTCATGATCAGAGTTTCTCAGTCTTTCAGTTTGTCATCTTTACAATATTGCTGTTACTTTGTACGATGTTCACCTGGTTCCAGTCACTTCATTTTGTATGAGTTCATATAATTCTACCTAGGTTTTTCTGGAAAACACTCCTGCTCATCCTTTATTATAATAGTCCATCACAATCATATGCCACAACTTATCTAATTAGCCATTACCCAATTGATGGGAATCCACTGAGCCATCCCTTACAATAAAGAATTTTTTTAATAAGAAAAAAGAAAGTTTTAGCGAAATCAAACAATACACAGAAAAAAATTTTTGACAACATATTTTCATATACTTTCAATCTCCTTAGTTTTTTATTTTATACTGAATAGTTTATATGGTATTACAATATATTAAATTAAGTGTATTAAAATTGATCAAGATTTTTTTATCAATGCATATTTTTGAATAGGAAGAAATTTACAGCAAACATTCATATAACTATGATTATTTTGAAATATAAATGTATATATGTATTTCCTTGTGAAGAGATGACCTTTTAGTAGGGCATCCTGTACTTGAATCAGTGCATGAAGTTCACAGTTCTCAGGATTTTGAATGGAAAGAGACCAAAGATTCATTTTTGGTTTCAAATTTTTCTAAAACTGGAAAAGAATTGAGAAAGAGCTACTAAGATACCTAATGGAAGGTCATCGAGATATTGAGGATCCCAGATCTAGTGGAGTCACAGTGCATTCCTCTTGGATATTTTACTTGAAGATCCATTGATCTTTGTTAATTTGTCATCTCTTTAGGAGACTAAATTTAACTAATTGACTTAGAGAAAAATATGGCTACCTAAGGAACAATTTACATAAAAGTATTAACCTTTACATTAGGAATACATGATCACAAGGATAGGAGGAAATCATCAGGGAAATGTATGCTTAAAAAAGATGGGCTGGTCAAGTGGTGAGAAGGAATATCCATTAGTCAGCACATGGACTAGGAGGACTCTAGCCCTCCTCTGCCACTCATTAGCTTTGGGGCTCTGGGCAAGTCCCAACTTCATTCAATCAAATGAGGATGGTGGCAGCTCCCATCCAAGAATGTTGTTGTAAAGCTCGGATGAGATCATGTAGGAAAAGCAATTTGCAAAGCTGAAAGTGCTATAGGAATGTGAGTTTTAATTATTATTATTATGTACATAAAAAATGGATTGGAGACCAGGCCTCCAAATTCTCTAAACCTTTTTAACCTCCTGGTCCTTAATAACGGGAAAGTACATGTGAAGAAAGTTGGCTGCTGTGGATTCCTCTAGGAGGGTAAACATGGTGATGATATATTCTTTTCCAAATGGCACTGCTTCTTTTTCTACAGTAATGATGCGGCCCAGTCAGATGACGAAGAGAAGATCCATTCTCAGCAAACAGATACCGATGGTGGAAGGCTAAAACAGAAGACGTAAGTTTAGCTAGCTTCCTGTTTAGGAAGTGATGAAAAGATATGAATTGCTTTACTCTGCAACATCTGTGGTTTACCCAGTTTTCTTTCCTTGGCAGTAATAATAATAATAATGGTATAATAATAAGTTATATTAATAACAACATTTATGTAACACTATGTAGCAGATACTGCATTAATTACTTTACAGATATTATCTCATTTGATCCTTATGACAATCCTGGGAGGTAGGTACTATTTTTTTTTAAACCCATAACTTCTGTGTATTGACTTATAGGTGGAAGAGTGGTAAGGGTAGGCAGTGGGGGTTAAGTGACTTGCCCAGGGTCACACAGCTGGGAAGTGTCTGAGGCCAGATTTGAACCTAGGACCTCCCGTCTCTAGGCCTGGCTCTCAATCCACTGAGCTACCCAGCTGCCCCCTACTATTTTTATTCCCAATTTACAAATGAGGAAATCAAGGTAGACAGAGACTACATGATTTGCCCAGGGTCATACAACTGTTATAAGTGTCTGAAGTCATATTTGAACTCGATTCTTCCTGACTCCAGGTCCTACATTCTGTCTGCTATGCTACCTACCTGCCAGTAGCACCAAGAATGTGTTGTAGAACAGCACGACTACATAGGTATACAGACCATCATCCTTAAAAGTTATCATGTATTTCTGTCATCCCTTATTACAGATAGTTCTCAGATTTGTATTATATAATTTGACTTTATGTAAAGAAGTCTGAACAAAATCAAATTCCACAAAGAAATGATGACAATTCCTTACACAAAGCTCAAGCAGCATAGGAAGGGGTGGTGGGAAACTATTTTCACCATGGCTGGTGGCAAATGTGTGCTTGAGGGGAAAAGTGAACAATCTCATATGCTTAAGCCAATAGACTTGGAAACAAAAATAATTAGAAACCATAAAGGATGATAGCAATTGCCACTGATAGCATGTGAACTATCATGTCGACTATGAACACCACAATGAAGAATGCCGCCTGGATAAAGGAGCACGCAAAAGGCAATGCTTCTGTGAAGTTGATTTATCTGTTGAAACAAAGAGCAGGTGCTTTTCTAGAGAGGGAGAAATAATTTATCTATGTGGCTAGAAGCCAAGACTCAGGAGACTATTCCTTTAAGCTTGATGACAGTTGAAGCAAGGCTCAAAGTCTCTTTGAAGATTTAAAGGTACAGTACCCTAAAGGAACACAAGTATTTATAGTAAGTTGTGATTGGTTTGCATAAGATAAAAATTGTGCAGGATTTCATAATGTACAGATACAGATGTCAGGAGAGGCTGCTAATGCAGACATTGAAGTAGCCAAGAAGTTCTCAGAGTTCTTGCAAAAAATAGATGAAAGTGGTCCCTACTTGCTGGAGCAGATCCATAAGTTGACTAAACCAGCCTGTTCTACCAAAGAATGTCATCTCAAACTGACATCTCATGGGAGTGGGGAGGTACAGCGGTCATTGCAGTGGCATAAAGCTTCTAAAAATAGTTACACTTCTGCTTGAACAGAATGCCTCTGAGAAAATCCCAGAGCACTGAAAGGAATCAACAAGGTAACGCTATTTTATGCATTATTTTACTAACCTCAAGATAAGAATCACCTTTATCTTTGAACAATGATTTATACTTCTGCTTCATTCCAGAAGTGAAGTTTTGAAATGATAATGGTATTCCTTTAAGAATTCTACTTCTTTTGAATAATTCCCTAGGTCACTCCCCCCCTCAATCTGGATAATTTTAATGGAAATATAATGGTGGTCTAGCTTTCCCCTAACTCTCCCTCATTATTACAAGGTATGCATCAGGGAATGATCACTAATTTCAATATTATTTATGAATTTCAAGAGAGATTTCTAGAAGTCCTATAATATTTACCATGCAATCTAGAATGTTGCTAAGGCATGGGAGGATGTAATAGAAACTTGTGTGAAGAGAGTTTGGAAAAAAAAACATGCCCATAGTTTGTTCTGATTTTCATGGTTTTGACAAAGATGAAAGGTTCAAAGAAGTGAGAAACAAGATTTGTAAAATTAGCACAAGAATTGGAGATAGAAATGGATGAGGTTGAGGTAGAGGATTTCATTGAATCTCCCGGAGAAGAACTGTCAAATGAGGATCTGATTGAGCTTCCAGCTGCAAAAATTGCAGAAGAAAGGGAAGCTCTGGAACCCGAAGTCAAACCAAAACAGTTTGCAACAAAAGAGTTGGCAGAGACATTTCATCATCTGAGTGAATGTTTTCTTGAATTGAATGAAAAGATGGATTCAGACACTTCAAGATTTTTTTCATGTTCAAAGACTTGTTAAGGATAATATTGCTTGCTATCATCAGATACAGGAAGAAGAAAAGAGAGCCACTCTCCAAATGTCTCTCGATAACTTCAGAAAAAATGGCTGTGTGGCCAACCACTAGTGATTAAAGCTAGATGCAGTGAGTAGAGAAGGGGCAGCATACTGCACACCTGTGTTAACTTTACCGAATAGTACTGTGTAGACTTTATCATTAACTTTATCTCTCATTTCATAATTTTGTTTATTATCATGGTACAATATTTAACGTATCTGTATTTTAGTACATTTTATGACTTGGGTAAAGGTTTTTGTGTAAATGAAGTGGGTGGGTAGGTGGGCAAAGTCACCTCATATAAAAATCACTATACGTAGAGGTCTGCTAAATGGTCTACTTATATAAAGCAAAAATTGTTTTTGAATAGTTAGTTCATCAAGGACTAACTTCCTTTTTCTTCCAAGTACACAGTATCGCAAGTTGTCTGGCTGTCCCTTTTAAAAGAATGTTACTTAAAAGTTCAAGCAGAGATGATAGAAATTATTGACAATCTGGTACTGAGTAGTTTTCTTGACTTTTGGACATTTTGGCTTTTATAATGCTTAAGAATATTGCTATGGGAGAAGGGCTTCTGAATGCCCTTTTTAAGCCTGTAATTTTGGCTTACTTTGGGGGATGAAGTATGCCAAAAGTTTATTACCAACTGTGTGGAGTAGTGTACTTGAGTAGGTCTGTGATCTTACTGTGGGTGCTCCCTCTGGTGGTACAGCTCATAAGCCATCCACATGCCGCCTTCTCTCTTCTGACTCAAGCCCTGGGGAGATAGAGGCAGAAACTAAGCAGTTTTTTCTTTAGTCTGTGTGGAAGTCAGATTCCCTTCGTGTGTAGAATATTCTGGAGCTTTTTCAGAACATGAAAGAACTACTGTACTTTAGTCATTCAGCTTTTAGGATGCTGGAAGGTTCCTTAGCAGCTTCAAAAGAGTGCCTGATTTGTAACCAAGAGAGAGGTTATGCTGAGCCCATTTGTTCCATTATGTAACTATTGTTGGGAAGGCAAGGTATTTTCCTGCTAAGAAGTCATCTTCCATCTTAGCAGAACCTAGAGGTAAAATGCTTCTAGATTTCAGAGATACAAAAGCCTGTTCAATTCAGTTCATCCATCCCTTATTAAATGCCTGTTGTCTGCAAGGTTCTGGGCCTATAGAAAAGCAAGTAAAAAAAGCTCTTGCCATCAAGTAGCTTTAGATTGTATGGGTATGTGTGTATGGGTTGGGGTGCAATATTATTTATATCAGTAAGCCTAGTACAAGGAAATGGGGAAGAAGGGGGCCGTGTTAACAAGTAAAGGGCGTGATTGAGGAGACTTCATGAAAGAAGGCATCTGCCCCAAGCCTTGTGGGAAGATGAATTCTGAGAGGCAGAGATCAGAATGGTAAAATGTATTCCTAAGAAGGGGGACAGCTTATGCCAATTTATGGAAGCAGGAGATGGGAGAGTGCATGTGAGAAATAGCTAGGAGAATAGTTTATGAATGTCAATTCACAAAGGGGAATAATGCCAAATGAGACCAGTAAGGTAAGTAAGACATGATTGAGCAGGGATTGGGGCATGTGAGATAAAGGGCTACATAGCAGGGAGTGTGCCCTTTGGAATTTTGGTACCATGAGTGTGTATTAGATCCAGTTAACCCAGATATGTGACTTTATCCCTTGGTTTGGTAGTATGGTAGGAGTGAATGAGAGTTAAAAAACAGTAGAGGAGGGGGCAGCTATGTAGCTCAGTGGATTGAGAGTCAGGCCTAGAGATGGGAGATCCTAGGTTCAAATCTGGCCTCAGACACTTCCCAGCTGTGTGACCCTGGGCAAGTCACTTGACCCCCATTGCCCACCCTTACCACTCTTCTGCCTTGGAGCCAATACACAGAAGTTAAGGGTTTAAAAAAAACAGTGGAGGGAATGGTTTCAGAGAAACCTGGGAAGATTGAAATGATGTGATGTAGACTGAAGTGAGCTAGAACAATTTCTACAAAGACAACAATATAATAATGACAAACAACTTTGAAAGAATCAGAACTCTGACCAGTGTAATGACCAACAAGGATTCCAAAGGACTAATGATGAAATATGCTACCTACCTCCTGCCAGAGAGGTAAAAGGCTCAGAGTGCAGAATGAAACATACCTGCTTTTTTTTGGGGGGGGGGTTGAGGGTAGGGGACAAGTAGGAGTGACCAGTGCAGAAATTTGTTTTGCTTTACTCTACATGTTGTTGTTTTTCCTTTGTTCTCAGGAGAGGTTGGGAGAGGAAGAGAAAATGGATTTTTGCTGATTAGATATATATCATTTTTAAAAAGAATTGGCCTTTCATGCATGGTAATATTAAAGGGAGAAAGGAATAGCCAGAGTGGATAGGAAGAACAGAACAGGATGGAAAGACCACAAGTTGCAGTGATTGTGAAAAAGGGTTTTGGAAAGAATGAGGAAGAAATGGAAGGACAGGAGATAATGATCAGAGAAAAGAATCTCGGAGTTAAAAGATCATTGAGGTGTCATAGTTATAGGCGGATGAGGATATTTAATATGGCCATCTGTAAGTGGCTGATGAGTTAGTCACAGTGAAGCTCTAGGTGATCTGGATTGAGAGGTTGATGAAGGCACAGTGCATGAGGGAAAGTCAATGAGTAGACATTATCCAGTGTTTGGCTTTCCACAGTTTCAGTTATCCATGGTCCACCTGAAGTACCAAAAGGCTTCCTGCAGTAGCAAGTCTGCCCCCATGCTGGTCTCTTCTGCTTTCATTTTTATTTTTTTAACTTTTCCATGGAGTGGCCCAGCCAAGGGACAGGAGTAGGGAGAAAAAGCACATATATATGTGGTCAGCAACTGTTTACCTATATCCACAGTTTCAGCTGTCTGCAGTGGGTCTTAGAACATATCTCCCACAGATGTGGGTCACTATTGTACTGACTTGTCAAGTACAAAGACCAGGGTTGGGTTGAAGGGAGAGACTGTGAGCCTGCTTCCTGGCAAGTATAGGGGCACTTGCAAGTGGAAGTCTGAGAAATACAGGTTTCCTTAACTGCAAGAGAACTAGAAGAGTGTGAAAAGAAGAGGCAAGAGACAAGAAGAATTGTTAATGATCTAGGCAAGGGTAGAAAAAAAGGGCTGAGAAGGAAAGGTGGTACATTATGGTATGATTTAATTGAATGAGGAAGAGAGGCTGAGGAAAGGTAGCGGGGGAAGGGATCTTTGGCCCCTTAAGGTGATGACTTTTGAGTCACTTGGATTAGGGGAACAGAAGGTATAAGTTTGGTAGTGATAGTTGCCAACTGGCTTTCTGCAAAGCTCTTCTTCTGCCACCTCCTGAGAGCCTTTCCTGATTACCACCCACCATTGGACTCTCTCATATGATCATATATGTACTTTTCTGTTTGAATGTCATATTGCCAGTGCCCCTCTTCTCCCACAGTAGAATTATCCTTATGTTCTTCATACACAGCCTACTGCCTTGCACATAGCAGGTATTTAATAAATAATTGTTAGATTAGATTGAACCTCTACCCTATCCTTTAGAGATGGGGGTGATGTTAGTGCAGTGTTCCCTCTCTAAACACTTGGCAGGGAGGTGGGATGGGGAGGAGATGTAGTAGCAGAGAACTCAGACCCAGAAATCTGGGATCCCAGAGATGAGAATGAACTACACATACTATCAGCTCAGTAGTTATATCCCATGGTGGTAGGGGATGATATGTTCTCAGAAGATGTGTCTCACAGGGCACATTAGCTTGACTCTTGACAGGCCTCACATTTGTTACCCTGGCCATTTTGGTGTTCAGCCTCTTGATCCCCTAGTAATGGGAAACAAGTCCTTTGTCTATCATCCTAAGCATTCTACCACATGGTGTTTGCGACCTTGTTGGGACAGCACTAGGCTTTGCCAGAGTTCTTAATCTTAGCTCATCTTCACTTCTTATTTTAGGATTTACACCTCCTTCCTTCTAGAGGCCTTTGGTTTCCATGTCATCTGCCCCCTTGTAGCTGCAGTTTGCAGTGTTCTCTTTAAACTTGCTTATTCCTTGGGGATAGGCTGAATTGATTGGCAAATGATTTTGCCCAGAATTTGATTGGCACTGTCATTGACACTAATTTCCACTGCCCTCTTGGGCTTTTGTCTTGGTCTATTTCTTTCTCTGACAAGGTTCAAAACTGGCATAGGTAGTAGAAAGAAGTCCATTCATCCAGTTTCTACAGCTAATGAGCAAGAGTCACATCAGATCCTTCCAGGTATAACGAAGGGTTAAACCCTAATTCTGAGTTATCCTAATGGTCAAGAGAGGCGTACATATGCACTATATGCACTGGCACTTAGACCTTTTCTTTTGACAAACTGATTTATATCCAACCATGACCACAAGTTCAATCACACAAACTTCAACTGCTTGCTAGATATATCCATTTGTATGTCCTGGCCTAACAACTTCATCATACCCTAAAAAACTGTCATCACCCTGTTCCTTCCCCCAATCATCTCAGCTTTTCTGGGTATAATGATTTTCCTAGTTATTCAAATTTAAAATCTTGAACTCTTCTTGGAAATTTTTTCCCTGTTACTCATCACCTATAACCAATCAACAAGTCCTGCCAGTCTTTCCTTTAAAATTTCCCTTGTATTTATCCTTCCCTTCTTATTCACATCTTTAACCATTATTTTCTAAGCCCTCATTACTTCTCAAGGGGTGACAGTGGGAGATGGGAGATGGCCCAGAGACGTGATGCTCTCTGCAACCCCTTTCCTCATTGGTTTTTATGGGAGAATGACCTATATAGTGATTACTCTGGCTTTTTTCCCCTTCCCTAAGAGTTTTAGAGGTACCCTTCTCTAATGGCATTGGCTTATGCCCCCATTCAAATGTACTCTTTCAGCTGTTAGTTACCAGTGATTTAGATCACAATTTTATTTAACCATTTAATATCACTTCCCTTCAACAAAGAAATATTTACCTAGGAGATATAGCAAGAACAAAAGTATAAGCATTCCATCTAAAATCTGGGGTGTATGTTACCCCCAATGCCACCTCTATCCTTTGAGGTAGTGGAGTCAGATTTAACTCAGTGTCTATATGGCATTAGTCTCACCAAGTTCATAATCCAGTGCAGAGGGGTTGGTATTAGACTCTACCTTCTTATCTCTCTGTTCTTCCCTAAGCAGAGTGAGCTCTGAGCATAGAAATGGTCCCATGCTTCTGATAATCAGGGCCTGTCAGGAAACGTCAATCTTCTAGGATATGGATGTGGTCTTCACATGGAGCAGTAGAATTACCTGGATCCTTCTCAAAAGGAAGTACAGTGAAATGTGATACTGAAGAACCATTAGAACCTACTGTTCCCGGGGCAGGCAAGACAGACTAGCTGAAGCAGCCAAGTACCCCGAGGGAGTGATGGGACCAGCATGTCCCTGACAAATTAAACCACCATGATCACTACCACCTAGATCAGTGATGGGCCAACTTTTTAAAGAGGGGGCCAAAGGAAAGGAAATGCTCCTCTGTCAGTCTATTTCTAGGGCAACTCTTTCCAAGTTTCCTTGTATTGTATCCTACTCCTTGTATTCGTCAGATTAGGAATAATGTTCTAGGGGCCTGATAGAACATTTCAGGGAGCCGCATCTGGCCCGCAGGCTGTAGTTTGCCTATCACTGACCTAGACCACCATTTCTGCTTGGACTCTGAAGTCCCAGGACTGAACCCAAGAGCCTCGGGAGTAATATTTCTTCCAGCCCAGTGCCCTCAGTCATTATCTTGAGAAGCCAACTCTGGGGACATGCAGCCTGGCGACCGTTCCTACAGGTATTATGAACAGACATAGCTTCTGAAGATCCAGACAAGTTCTTAGCCCTTGGGACTGTCAAATAGTTATCAGTGGAATTGACATATTACCATCTCCTTTGTTGTTGTATTCTTAGGACCATGGGACATTTCTATCTGACTTGCACTGAAAGCAAGAACTCTATGACTATTCTATTGGTATCCTCAGGGTTTTGCACATAGTAAGTGCTTTTTAAATGTTTTATTCACTTATTCCTTCGTCCAAATTCAGCCTAGCTGCTGGATGAGTATTGATACTACTGGACTGAGATAAAGAAGGATCAATGCTGGACCAGCTGCCTACAGAAATCAGTGTGGCCTTCACTCTCAGACCTCTGAGTGATTTGCTCACTTGACCTCTCAAAAGTTTACAAGGTTGTGACCACCTATTTCTTTTACTTAGAAAGTAGCATGAAAAATAAACTTGAAGTGGCAATGAGCAGAGAGGCCCATGCTCCCAAGTTGCATGTTTGCCTTGGTTTGGGAGAGTCCAAAGTCTTTCCCCTCATTGCATTGTCTCTTCTCTCACCTGCATTCATCCAAGCAAGAAAAATTGAGCCCCAAAGGACAGATTTGGGTGGACTTGTGCCTTCTGAATACCAGTTCTTACTACTCACCAACCAACAGTGTGCTTGTTCACATGTTTAACAGATGAAGATCAGATACAGAATGTCTAAACGTGCTCCTTGGCCCACATGGGGATTATGTAAACTGAACACCGTGCCTGATCATGAGGACTAGGCTTATTAGCTAGACCTCCATCACATCTAAATAGATTTTTTAAAGTGAGCTAAGATTGTTTTTTAAACAAATAATCCTACCAAGAGTTGGCTTAGTGATTTTATAAATTGATACCAGTAGCATATTACTAAGTGTTCAAGAAAGCAACGAAATAATTATGTTTGTATTCATTTCATTAACTATGGCTGACACCATCAAATCTGGCAAGTTTCTCAGACAACGTATCTAGTTTGGGCAATTGTACCTGAGTAAATGGTGGCACCTTGAAGTCACGTTATATGGGCCAGCCATTTGGGTTTTCTCTAGGTTTGGATAATAGTGTGAGCTAAAGCATAACGGACTCATGGTTTTTCTCTAACAAATCTGACATTTTTATAAAAGTTGAGCCTTTTAACTTCTCATTAGCCTGATAGAAAACTGAGCATGAGGAATTCAACAAGTCATTCAGTCCACGTTTCCCAAGCACTTACTGTGTGCCCTCAGGGAGCTTTGATTGTCTAAGGAGAAACTTGGATATAGTTGCAGCAGTATGAAAAAGTATGAGAAATATGAAAAAGAGGGAGAAGGGAGGGAGGGAACGAAATCGAAATTCAGCAAGCAAAGTGGACTAACTTAGCCCAGCCCAGAATCAAACTATAGATACCCAAATGGGGAAAGACGTTTTTTCTGGTAACAGTAAGAAACATTTTGTGTGGGGGACAAGCCATAGCCTCTTTTTTATGTCACCGTGTAGCACTGTCAGGCTTTCAGAGAATAGTCTCTCCACAAATGGAAAGAGATGTTCTGGATTTATCTCAAGGTTGAACACATCCAGTCTCTTAAAGTATAGGATGCCTGTACTTGGTCATTATTCATTTCTCTTCAATTTTCTCTCAGTATTTTAACTGGTTAGAGGGCGTGAATGTCAATAGGAGTGAGCGTGAGCTTCTATAATGTATCCTGGACACCTCATGAATTAGTAAGACAGCATTTTTGCTTTCTAGGACTCAGCTCAAAAAGTTCCTGGGAAAATCTGTGAAAAGAGCCAAGCATCTTGCAGAAGAATATGGTGAGCGCGCTGTAAATAAAGTGAAAAGTGTTAGAGATGAAGGTAAGTGACTTATATTGGACGGAAAGAATCATGCTATTTGTTGCTGTTTTAAGAATTCCATTTCTTGAAGAAATTGCCTTATATAGGTTAGATACATTAGGAGGTATATACATTTACCTCCTTTGTGTAGAAACTCCTTTACACATTATGTCAAAATTGTCCTGACAAAAACTGGTGGATGAAAGATGAAATGACTGAGGCAACAAAGGTTCAAGCTTCCGAGCATATCACTTTATTTGGCTATACAGGTCAATTGCTCAACAAACCTCCTTCAGTTTAGGATTGGACCCTTGAATACAGAGGGAGACAGATTTTTACATATTAAAAGCAATTGGCCAAATAAAAAAAGGCTAATTAATTGAAAAGAAACAATACATTAGGTAACCTGATTTCTTATGGAAGGGAAGATTACAGAGATTTTCCAAGTTGGAAGGGAAAGAATGAACAGGTACAATTTCTGTGAATTGTGAACAGTCAAAGGCATGGGGAAACGATAACTGATTGATCATTAAGGGGCTAGTTTTCAGATAAGACAAAGGATTTGCTTTGTGATGTACAATTGTGAGAAATCTCCTTGCATCAGTTTTAGGATCTGACTGCATTTCCAGTCAGCAATAACCTAGGTCCTCGGTTAAGATTCTCTAAACAGCAAGTACAGGTGGTTCAGGTTCCCAGCCACGCAGGACTAGTTTCAAACAATGCAATAAGGTTTTCTTCCAAGTCCCACAACTGAATGAAGTTTTTTCATAAAACAGAAATTGGCCTAGGCCCATATTTGAATAGAAACGGACAGAACTGAGTCATGAGATGGAGCCAGTGTGGTTCACTTAATTCCCACAATTAACTACTTGCTGTCTTTATCCCCTTAGTTCCTGCCTATTTTGGCCTCATTCTTTGGGTGCCCTTACAGTTAAGTTTCCAAATGCTGTTTTTCCAGACTCTGAGCAGCAGGAGTAACTGAGGAAAGGTTTTTACAAAGTATGAAAATCGACTAGAGTGATATGTTGCACAAGGCAGTAGATAGGTTGGATTCCAATAAGAAACCGAGCAGTATTTCAAACATTTAATTTTCAAATATTGCTTTTCATAACTATAGCTCTTATTCCTCTGAAAGTATTAAAGCTTAAACCTTCACTAAGACTTTTGGAACTTCTGTATGGGACTTCAAGGTTGCAAAGACCTTTTTACAAATATTATCTTGTTTGATCCTCACAAAAACCTTGTGAAATAGGTACAATTATTGTCCCTACTTTACAGGTAGCAGAAAACTGAGGTGTAGAGGTTAAGTGACTTATTTAAGGTCATATAGCCACCTAGCTGCCCTAATAATAAATAATAAAGAAAGAAATTCAGACCTATTGACATTTCCTTCTAACCAGTAGATCTAGTCAGTGGGATATGAATGCTTTGAGGTCTTGGCTAGCAGTTATTTCTGTTTCTCTCTCCTCTTCAGTATTCCATACTGATCAAGACGATCCATCGTCAAGTGATGATGAAGGAATGCCGTACACAAGGCCAGTGAAATTCAAAGCAGCCCACGGTTTCAAAGGACCTTACGACTTTGAACAGATTAAAGTGGTTCAGGATCTTAGTGGTGAACACATGGTAAGATCACGAAATTTTACACTTGGAAGGAATATCAAGATGTCAGTTAGGCCAACCCAGAGCTGTAATATATCTGCCAAACGGTCATGTAGCCTCTGTTTAAAGACCTCCCAAGATAGCCCAGTCTACTTTGGGGTAATTCTAATAGTTAAGAAGCTGTTCTTGACTTACTTCCAGTTTCATTTGGCCTCTTCATAACTTCTACCTGTTGCTCTTGGTCCTACTCTCTGGGGCCAAACATAACGAGTCCAATCCCACTTCTGTGGAACAGTTCATCAAATACATGAAGACAGCTATCTTGTTCCTCCTGAGTTTTCTCTTCTTCAGGTTAAATAAGCCCGGTTCCTTCACTTGATTCTCTGGTAGCACAGACTCCAGGCTTACCCCATCCAAGTTGCTCTCCTTCAGCCCAAATTGCTACCCCTAGAACTGAACCCAATACTCCAAATGTGGTCTGACCAGAGGTGAGGCCTTTTAAAACAAACAAACAAACAAACAAACAAACATTTATTTTAATACCAGATTTCCATATGTTTTCCGAAGTCATATGATCCATATTGTCTCCCTCCCTTCTTCTCTTCCCCCCTCCTGGAGCTGATAAGCAATTCAATCTGGGTTATACATGTATTATCACGCAAAACATATTTCCTTATTATTCATTTTTGTAAGCGAGTAATCTCATAGAACCAAAACTCCCAAACATATACCCAAATAAACAAGAGATAAATCATGTTTTCACTTGCATTTCTATTCAGACAGTTCTTTCTCTGTCACCTCCTTAATCTTGGTAGTGTTGCCTTTCATGGTATAGCCCCAAATTGCTCCCTACCTTAGTTTTCGTGGGCAGCTCCATCCTGCTCCTAATGAGTTTTTGTTATCCACTGAAAACCCTGGCTCTTTTTCTGACAAACTGTTGTGTAGCCAAAACCAAGCCTTTCCCTTCCTGGACTTCTAAATTTGATCTTTGGAGCTCAGGTATAAAGCTTTTAGATTCCTCTTAGTTCCCTTACCCAGCAAGATCTTTATCAAGATATCAGATAATTTATTTAGTTCAATGAAAAAGGATGGGTTAAATAAAACTTGCTTTTTTCCATAGAAACATAGATTTCTTGAACTTGGCCTAAGAAGAGAGGGTTTCTTTTAGTTGTTACAATGAATTTCTGAAACCTACTACCTGTACAATTAAATCTCTGAATAAACTAACAGAGTGTTGTTGAGCAAACTACAGTTTTGACTCATTTTAAGAAAACATTGTTCAGAGCATTTATTGCTAAGTTTATTGGGGCAGCTTTGAACTTAGAGAAGACCCACCCCAGATTCCCATTTAGACAGCCAACCAGCCTTGTATGTATAAACAACAACACATTTATTGTGCAGAGTGAGATATTCTTGTGTGGTAGCCTCAAGATACCTTTTCCTGTATTATACGTGCTACCGTATAGTGACCTTTCAAAAGGCTCTCTCACATGAATTCTGTCTTAACAATTGAACATGGCTGGTTTTGACAGCAGTGGTATCCTGGACATTGAAAAGTTGTGTGTTGTCCTTGATTAGGGAAACAGACTAGATATACTCTGTTAGCAGCATCAAGGGGCATATTGTTGAAATGGAGCCCTCCCTCTTCATTTGGTGGGAAGAGAGAATGCAGTCTTTGGATCCTGTCCCATCTGTTGGCATTCGCATTTATGGTTTTGCATTTATTTAAGGCTAATTCCCTTGATGATCTGCATTAATTAGAGAGAGGGAGTATGTGTATGTGTAGTCTCAGAATTATTTTCACAGTTTTAAACGACTTTTAAAAAATATATTTACCTTCCTAATTATGTTTGGCTTGCTACAAACGTCAAAATAGCCCGCCTTCCTGGAATGGACCTCTAGGCATCATTTTGTGAAAACATGGGAGGTGACAGTCAAAATGAGGTTGTAAAAATTTGCCCAGATGAATCCACATTTAGATCTGTGAGTTCAGCCAGCATACATACTATTCTCTCAAGAGTCTGAGGAATGACCCTATATTTTCTTTTTATGTCTGTTCTTTCCTTTGTAAGTCAAATCCCATTGTAGTGAACTCCAAGTGATCATCCAAATTCACTTAATTATATTGGAATTTGGTGGTTGTGAACACAAACTATTCTACAGCTTGGCAACTCTTGCCAAGAAACTTTGACTATGTACGAGACTAGTTGGAGACTTTGGTTGTAGTGCTATTTGCTATGAATATTATTTATTGTGAGTATTGTTTATCCTAAATCTAATTGAGGATTATCCATTTGAAGGCTGTAGGCCCCTTTGCCTCATGTCTATTCCTGGGACACATGGTATTAAAATCTACTTCTGGAAAAAGGATTCGAACTATCCATACCCTGACCCCTTATTTGTAATCAGCCTTAAAGTAATAGGTGTGCTGCTACTGAAGCGAGAATTTGAGTTTTCTAGCTCACCTTGGGAGTGCTAGTGAGTCCCCCATGCCCTTTGAGACTAGGATTATTAATCATCTGTGTTTTCCAAATTAAGATTTCCAGCCACTTAGAAAGTCCGACTGGGCACATGATGGTACACTGGGTGTAAAGCCTTTGGCCCTCTAGTTTTCAGTTTTGTTAGGTACTAGTCGATTAGGTCTTTTTGTCCCTTTCTGCCCAATCTCTATGTCCCTACCACCTGTCCTTCTATTGCCACACCAGTAGACAAACTTTCCATCTTTGATGGAAGCAATAATATAGTTTATCACACATCTCAAAGGATGTAATTTTAAACTTCATGTTGAACCAAAAGTGAATGGCTCTGTCAACTTTTTCTCCTGTTTAATTTGTAGTTTTCTTTCTTTTGCTAGGGAGCAGTTTGGACCATGAAATTTTCTCACTGTGGCCGATTACTTGCTTCAGCCGGACAAGACAATGTAGTGAGGATATGGGCTTTGAAAAATGCTTTTGATTATTTCAACAATATGCGAATGAAATACAATACAGAAGGTATCTCTACACTTTTTTTTTTGCTGGTGCTTTCTTTAAAATGTCTCCTTGTTTCATCTGGATTTCTCAGGGCAGTAATGTGCTCCCTTTCCTCTTCCCCCAATGCTACATCAGCAGTCATCCCCTTTGCCAGAACAGCTTCCACCTCGGATGTAAGCTTGAAGAAAGCTCTCCTGGGAACTCAACAGAATAGCCCCTGTACTCAGTCACAGAACAAAAAGGACTTGCTGCCCAGATACCATGTAGAAGTGTTTGGGCTTCCCTTGGCAGTCCTGTGCTCTTGGGTTAAAATGGGAGAGCTGGGAGACAAACGCCTGAGGGTACAAAAGAGGGGGAGGCAAGAAGGCAAAGCCCAGTGACAGTGGAGAAGAGAACAGGCCACCCTGGAAGAAATAGCAGACTTATTGATTCTCTGAGTACAACAGTCTAGACATTTGAACCCTAAAGCAAGCACAATACTATGTAATAATGAATGTTTTTAATAATCACCTGAATCATCAAGAAATACTCAAATTAGATTTTGAGAATAAGTCTTTGTTGTTCCTCGCTATTATCAGCCTCTTCCTATTTTTTGGTCCTGCCTGGTGAAGGAGAATTCACCTTCAGTGACCCTAGCAAAGCCATACCTGAGTCCTAGATTCATACATCCCCGTTTACTGGATGGATTATCCTGCCCTGTTATTCACAGACTCATTGAATGGTAGATGTGGAAGGGACTTTACAGATGGCCTGGTCTAAAACCTTCCTTTTGTAGAGGAGTGAACGTGAAATCTGAACAGGGGTCATCATGTGTTGCTCAAGGTCACACAGCTAGTTAGTAGTGATAGATCCAGGAATAGAAGCCTGCTGGTCTCTTAGAGCTCAGTCTAATTGGTTTTTTTTATGTATACCAGTATTCATCCCTCAGGGTTGTATGTACAATAATAATGAGGATTTACTAACCTTCCTTTACTAGGACAGCAAGTAAAGGTTAGGTTTTCATTTGTAGTGCTTAAGGGAAATTTTGATGTTTAAAAGGTTAAATCAGTCATAAGGAAAATTCCCTTGTTCTTTCAGAGAATTTATCTCCTTCCCTGATGATGCTGGGTAAATGAGGTGTTATTATACTGAATTTACAATAGTGCCCACCTGTGTGTCCTTTTCACCATTTTTCTTTGTTCTTTTTAGGCCGAGTATCCCCTTCACCTTCTCAAGAAAGTCTGAATTCATCAAAATCTGATACTGATGCAGGAGTATGTTGCCTCTCTCATTGTCACTCTTGGCTGGTTTTTGTTCTGGGGCCTTCTCTTGGTGCTCTTGGCTCCCGCCTGCATGCCTTACTTACACTGTTTTTTCTTCACTGACCTGAGTGGTATCTATTTGTGAGATCCTGGCTCCAGCCCCATCCTGCTTTGGAATCTTCCCTGAGAACTTCTCTATGCCCCTTAGTTCTAGTCTTTAATCATATATAGTCAATTCTGGGGTTTGGCCTATTACATTTAATTCATCTCTGCATTTGATGCTGTCTCGTACAGTAATACATTGCTGCCCATTTGTCCCTTTTTTCAAAAATACCTTTGTTTTCTCATTTGTTGGATAACTGAGTGATGTGAACCCTGTTCACACAACTGACTCTATACAATGTCATTTCTAGAGATGATAATGAGCCACTTTAGGTCTATGATGAACCCAAAAGGGTAGTGGAAACTAACCTCTTGTCAGTCTACTTTATGGTATGGACTCCAAGAACATAGCCACAAAAAAACCAGCAGTTTTCTCTAGTAGCTCATGCTCTCTGCTCATTTCATGAATGCTCATCTTTTTTCCTTATCTAGACTCTAAGTCCCTTATGAGCAACAATGATGACCAAGACCTCTTGTATTCCCCACTGGGCATGCTGTAGATGTTTGGGCATTCGGCTGTTGTTTGAATAGCCCCAGGGTCTACAGCCTGGTTGACTATGGCCAGTTGACTATTGTCACAGCCCCTTTCTCCATAGTCCACTGGTTTTTTATGCGGTAAGCATAAATGTGATGCCATGTGATAATTTGCCGAGCTCACCATTTGTTGTTTTGATTTTTTTCTGGCCATAATAGTAATACCTTATATTTTCAATCTAATATAACCCTTTAGAATTCCTGTAAGGTAGAATAGCTTGTAACTGGCCCCGTATCAGAGAGGGGAATACTGGTGCTTAAGCCAAGTGACTTTCCCAAGTCTACTCATTTAGATAGAGCTACATCTTAGGTGTCCTGATTTTTACTGGCATGTTGCTCCACTAATCCATGCTATTCCTTCCTATAAACAGCAAAAAGGATTTCAGTTCATTCCAGCTAACTTATTAAAATCTTACTATGTGCTAGGCACTTTTAAGAAACAAATGTTTACTTGAGACAGGTCCCTGCCCCTACGGAACGTAGAGATGGGGAATGGGCTAGGATACAAGCACAGGACGTTCCATGAAAAGTGCATTCGAGTGGTACGAAAGAAAATACTTTGGACAGTCTGCAGGGGGACTAAACAGGGAAAGGAGAGGCAGGGAGGACATCGTGAGCATAGGGAGTAGTGGGAACCAAGACATGCAGGCAGGAAAAGTACAGACTAAGTTGAAAGCAGTCCAGTTTGGCCAGAGTACTGACTATGTAGAGCAGTGGTTCCCAGACTTTTTTGGCCTACCGCCCCCTTTCCAGAAAAAATATTACTTAGCGCCCCCTGTCACATGCTATCACCACCCCCTTACAGTTATTCGCCACCCCCAAATGCACCTGTGGATTGCGACAGCACCCACCAGGGGGCAGTGGCGCCCACTTTGGGAATCACTGACGTAGAGTCTGACATGCTAAGCAATGGAGTTGCTTGGTAAGCAACAGTAAACCCATGAACATTTTTGAGCAGAAGCATGGCACCTAAACCTCTATATGTGAAGTCAGTCATTCTGGTTGAGTTTGGATGGATGGATTGGAGGAAGGAGAGAGTTGCACTGGGAGATCCTTCTTAGGGGGCTCATCTAGACCACTAGAGGGCCTGAAATAGGGTTGGACCAAATGGAGCAGAGAGTAAGGGATGGATCTGACAGAAGAGGTGAGATTGACAGCCTTTGATAAAAGATGATGGGAGGGAAGAGACCAGCCTAACTCTAAGGTGTTTCTGATAAGGAAGAATGAAGGAGAACTCCAGAGAGCAGAGAGCAGTCCTAAGGTATTGCCCCTTTAGGGTATAAGATAAGGAGCTGCCATTTGGACAGGTGATGGTAGTTACCAGCAGACCATTCTGGTGGGCTTCTTTCCTACAGCAGGCAGTTAGGGGAGGAGAGAGAGGGGGGGAGAAGGAGAAGAAGAAGAGAAAGAGATGCAATTTTTTTCTGTTTTTTAAAAAATATATAGAATGCTAAGTTATGATGTAGAACAGAGGTTCTTAACAGGGGTCTGTGAACTTGTTTGTTTTTAATGTTTTAATAACTATTTCAGTATAATTGGTGTCCTTTGGAATCCTATGTATTTCATTTTATGCATTTCACAACATGATTCTGAGAAGGAAAGAGCCCATAGGCTGCATTAGACTGCCAAAGTGGGGAGTGGTATGGTCCATGGCTCTCAAAAGGTCCAGAACTCTTGATATAGAATTTTATAAATGATCAAATATTTCTAAGAAATCATAAAGGTTTATATGCCTGTAATAATGGTGCTATGCATATATTTTTGGAATTTGAACATATCTTCATGATCCTTGACATGCAGGTTAGTAAACGTTTGTGTGTGTGGAGGGTACATATACATACATAAATACACCAGTATGGTATGCTTTTAGAGAATAGTTGCTGTTTACATAGAACAATAGACTACCTTTCTTGCATAAATCTCTATTTGATGTGCTTAACCAGCATTAGGTAACTGAAAGCCAACCCTTGACTAAGCTTTGGGGTAGGACTGAAGACAAGATAATACTTCGCATAAGAGGGCAGAGGTGGAGTTGGTCTGTTAGGGCCACAAAATAGAAAGAAGTAACCAGGAAGGAGATTTCATACAAAGGTGTGCTTACCCCCAGTGTCCCAGCCAAAGGAGATAGGGGAAGAGACAGCAGGCAGCAGGGCTTGGGGACTGACATCTCCTAGAGTTATATGAGTGAGGGCTTGACATCTGTCTGTTTGATGTAAAAAGTTGTAAAATTTCCTTCTTGCTTTGTCTTCCTAAAAAGGTATCCAGTGGCGCTGAGGAGGACACCGATGATAAGAATGCTCCATTCCGGCAGCGACCCTTTTGCAAATACAAAGGACACACAGCAGACCTTCTAGATCTTTCCTGGTCTAAAGTAAGAAAAGCTGATTTTGGCTACACAACATTGCTCCTATCATTTGGATTTTCATTAGCCTGACTATTTAAAAGAACAAAATGTATATTTATTGGTTTGTGGTGGATGTTTATACTTTTACTATTTGTGGTTTGCTACAAAGAAAACACAAGCAAAAGCTTTAGACTCTTAAGTTACTTTGGTCTTCCAACAAATTGGCTTCTAGCTCTGCCTAAATAACTTACCTTTTTTTTTTTAAACTCTTGTACTTCGGTGTATTGTCTCATAGGTGGAAGATTGTTAAGGGTGGGCAATGGGGGTCAAGTGACTTGCCCAGGGTCACACAGCTGGGAAGTGGCTGAGGCCGGGTTTGAACCTAGGACCTCCTGACTCTAGGCCTGACTCTCACTCCACTGAGCTACCCAGCTGCCCTAACTTAGCTTTTTTAGTGAAAAAAAATGACTATAGTCTTCAGCAAAATGGATCTGGTTCCCACCAAGATAAATATCAAATCACAGCTCTGCTTTGGGGCTGATGTGCAAAGTGTCTGTCCAGGCTCACTGCTAATTCCATCCTTCAAAAGCTAGTGGAACCAATAAGAGGAACTGGGCCCAAGAGTAGAGCTTGACATGCCCTCTCAGTTAGAGAGAAGTTTTTAGAGGATATAGAGAGAGGATGGGTAGGATCTCATGGCTTAAAATGAATGCTCACATGGAAAGTCAGCCTGGGAAGGTCGGGAAACTCACAAGAATGAAATTCTAAAAACACAAAGAGAAACAATTCCATTGAGGAGGGAAAGGATTGGAAGGGAGGGCTGTGGGGAAGCAAGCAGTGAAGTCTAAGGAGATGAATACAAATGTACAGGGAACTCATTGACCGACTTAAATTGTGAGAGTAGAGAATGAATACAAAAGTTTGGTACAGTCTCATAAGAACTGTGCCAGAAGTACTAAAGCTCAGGGGGAACTGAGGCTGGTAAGGGAAGCCAAGGACAACAAAAAAGGGTTTGAGGAAAGGAGGAACACTGCTTAGTGTGGGAAAGGAAGCAGAGCTGTTCAACTCTAATTTTGTTTCTGTTTTCTCTTCTTTGGAGAATGAGCTTTACCCTGGAAAAGATAGAACAAAAGTGCTAATTAGACAGCTAATATACTCAAGAAAGTGAGGCAGTAGTAAGGAAAGGCTTAGCTGCCCTTGCGAAGTTCAGTAATGATACTGGATCATGGTGAATGGCATGGCAAATATCCTGATTTTCCAAAAAAAGGAAAAAGTTCAACCCTGCAAACTTTAGGTCAGTGATCTTGACTTAGATATCTGGCAGAATTCTAGAACAGAAATGTAGAATAACGAAAGGAATCATTAGTAAGCATCCAAAAAATGAAGCAGTGATTCCACAGAGAGACATCACCATGGCTTTCTCCTTGTTTTCTTTTCCCATGGGCTTACTAGCCTTCCTAGAGTTATCAGAGGTCTAGATTATGTAGTTTGTGCAGAGCTTTTGATAATGTTTCTCATGTTGTTCATGTCAACAAGCTGGAGAGAGATGGACTAGATGTTAGTGACTTGGTAAATCACTTACACTGATTGACTTTGGTAAAGATATTGATCATGTGCTTACCTATCAACTGTATAGATGGCACAAAGCTCGACAGCATAGCAAACACACTGCATGACAGGATCCCAAGAGATCTTATATAAGCTTGAACGTTGGGCTGAATCTAATTAGGTGAAATTCAATTCAGTTTGCATTTTTTAAAATTGACTTTATAGGTAGAAGCTAGGGAGGCGTGGCTAAATGCTGTGATTCTTCTGAAAAAGTCTTAGGTGGTTTTCTTGGCCTTGGCAACTCATTGACTAACCTGTTTGATGTGATCGCTTCATATGGAGCATTATGTTCACTTCTGGACTCCACATTTTAGGACAGTCTAGAGCCAGACACTGTCCAGAGAAGGGCAAACACACTTGTGAAGAGCCTTGAAATGAAGGAAGGAAGGAAAAAGCATTTATTAAGCTCTTACTATATGCCATCGCACTATAATACAGGAAATGCAAACACAAAAGGAGCCTACTTTCTACTGGAGACAGACCCACTTAATACATGCTAGATGATGAAGAGGAGGAAGATTCTGATGGCCAAGGAAGGGAGTTGTAGTCTAGAGAGTCATTGATCCTAAGGCCAATTGATAGACACTCTTTCTGGGAACAATGGTACTGTTGATATGGTTACTATGCCCAGGGCAAGCGGACAGGATAGGTGACAAGATGGTCTGAGGATGGAGTATTGGTGGCATGTACAATCTGTTCTGATTTAGAGCTGGCTAGAAAGAGTAGCCAAAGTGCATTTACTGACCTCACCTGTCAGAAAAGCTTGGTCCCAGAACAACTGTTCCATGAATTAATGGATCGATTCCCCTAAAGCCTGGGAGCATGGTTCCTGAAACCTAGAGTGTTGTATTTCAGGTTCCATCAGCCTGGCTCAAGAGCTGAAGGGCCAGCTGGATGAGATAATATTATATGAAGACTGGTAGAAGTAACTGGGCTGTTGGAGGTGCTTAAGAGCAGGCTTAGACGCCTACCTGACTTAATCCTCACATATTTGAAGGGAGGGAAGAACAAAGAGCACTGGGTGAAGGTTATATGTTTTTTTTTTTTTTTAATTTTTTTTAAACCCTTAACTTCTGTGTATTAACTTATAGGTGGAAGATTGGTAAGGGTAGGCAATGGGGGTCAAGTGACTTGCCCAGGGCCACACAGCTGGGAAGTGTCTGAGGCCGGATTAGAACCTAGGACCTCCTGTCTCTAGGCCTGGCTCTCAATCCACTGAGCTACCCAGCTGCCCCCTGGGTGAAGGTTATAGAGAGACCTATCTATAGATATGATAGCAGAAGCCAGGGAGAGGGCTCCCCTTCACTGAAGGTCTTCAAGTCAAGGCTAGATGAGCCTTTGCATAGTCTACTGAGAGGATTCTTTAAAAAAAAACCTTAACTTCCATCTTAGAATCAATACTGTGTATTGATTCCAAGGCTGAAGAGCACTTTAGTGCTAAGCAATGGAGATGAAATGACTTCCCCAGGGACACACAACTAAGAAGTGTCTGAGGCCAGATTTGAACCCAAGACCTCCAATCTTTTGGCCTGGCCCTCTGTCCACTAAACCATCTAGCTGTCCCAAAGAGGATTCTTATTCAGGTACAGGTACACATTGAACTCGGGAGGGAAGGCAGCGAGGATCCTGCCATTGCATCAGGTTTTCCCTGGTTCTTGACACCTCTTGTTCCAGTGCACAAATTAGTGGACCGAATGAGAGCTCTATAACTGTGATTTCAGGATTTCAAGGATTATTTTGACTACTAATATTATGATTTAATGGAGGTATGCTCTGGGCTTGAGGCATGAAGAATGTACTTGGCATTTGTTCACAGATTTCTTATCACCTGTCTGGTTTTTTGGTTTCCTTCAAGTTGCAAAGTCTGTTGAGAAATTCAAGAGTAAAAACTGACAGGTTCTTAATTGAGAAATTTCAGCTGAGGTAGCAAATCCTATCATGGATATAGTTAAAGTACCTGGCTATTTTCTAGCTCATTGTCCACATACAGTAGTTTATGACTAAGACCCATGCTGGTGGGTCTCATGACAAGCTGGCACCATTGCTCCAGGTAATTCCTACCCATCACTTCTCCTGGACTTGTTTCTGCTTGGGAGGTGTATACATCTTCCCTCCCTCCCTAGACTCCAGATTCAGAAACTGTTGATGTCTCCTAATCTGAGCATCATTTTTTGTCAGTAAATTTCCAGGAGTGCCACAGAATGGAAAGGGTTGAAAACTCAACAATGCTAATCTGTTATTTTTCAGTTTGCTTATTCCACACACATTTTTAAATGCCGTTCCTCTATCAGTCAACCAGTGCATCAATGCTATGCTAGGCTTTTTTGAAAATGTTTACTAAATTGGAAAAATGAGGTCTGGAATTTGATGATAGATTCAAGCAAGATCATAAGATGATTGCTGTTCTACCAAATCCATGTGAATTAATGACCTGTTTATCTGTAGGCATTCATTATATTTATAAGAATCCATATTTGTTACCTTTGAGAGGCAGCATGGCACAGTGAATGGAGGCTGGCTGGCCTTGGAATCATAAGTCCAGGCCTCAAGTCCCACCTACCCATCCTGGCTGTGTGATCCTGGGCAAGTCACTTTATCTACCTCTCCCTAGGGCCCCTGGCAACTCCACAAGACGGGCAGCTGCAGCAGAGGTTCTGACCTGCATTGATAGCGCAGGTTTCCTCACTGGGATTTTCCTCTACCACAATATGGTCCAGGTCAAAAAGTCCTCTCGTTACTGAGAGAGAGAGGGTCTTTTGGTGACCACTTAGTTGATGGGTCAAATTAGAGGAAAAAATCATAACTCTTGATTTTTTGAAAAGTCACTCTTAAGAAAAATAGAAGGTACAAGGGAGCTAGAAACCTTGCTTCTGTTTTTAGACAGGCATTCATATACTCTGTCCTGGTAACCCCAGAATATGTGCCAGAAGAACCCTGCCCTCATTTCACTTTCTATACACCCATAATCTTTTGTTGATAGCACCTCAAAGTACCTTTTATTAGGTGTGTAATTGATCATCAGAGCACTAAATCAACTACTGGGTTCTCTCCACAGAACTACTTCTTGCTTTCTTCTTCCATGGATAAAACCGTCAGGTTATGGCACATTTCCAGAAGAGAATGCCTCTGCTGTTTTCAACATATAGATTTTGTCACCGCTATTGCATTTCACCCAAGAGTAAGTGTGGGTTTACCTTATTCTCTGCTCTGGAAAGAAGGAACAGAATTGTCGAAGGCACTAACATGAAAAAAGGACTTCTCAAGTGAAAAGCAACAGGATAGGGATGGACAAGGGTCTGCCCTCTCTTAAGGATGGGAGTATAAGATTTTTTTCTGCTTTATTTGCTTTTTTGAGCACAGTTAACCTAAAAGTAGTCCATAAATGTAACGCAACAAAATACTTCACCTTTCTATTATATGAGTTATAGGAGAAAGATATGGGGCCAAGTTTGATGGCAGGGGAGGAGGAGGAAGGGGATAAAGAAGAGCAAGGCCTTCCCACAGAAAATATCAGCATTTCTACATATTACCAACAAAATATAGCAGGAAAAGATGGCAAGAGACATTCTATTTAAAATCACTGCAAACAATAGGAAATACTTAGGAGTTTACCTGTCAAGACAAACCCAAGGATTATATGAATACAGTTACAAATCACTCTCCACACAGATACAGATCTAAACAATTGGAAAAATCATAATTGATCATGGGTAGGCTGAGACAATATAACAAAAATGACAAGTTAATTTATGTATTTTAGTACCATACCAATCAAACAGCCCAAAAATTGTTATAGAGCTAGAAAAACTTATAACAAAATTCAACTGGAAGAGCAAAAGGTCAAGAATATCAGGAGAATCAATGGGGAAAAAAAAGTTGGTTTAGCAGGACCTGATCTTTAGACTATATTACAAAGTGGTAATGACGAAAACCATCTGGTACTAGCTAAGAAATAAAGTGATTGATCAGTAGAATAGATTAAGTGCATAATACATCATAAATGACCACAGCAGTTTAGTGTTTGATAAACCTAAAGAAGCAAGATTTTTAGGGTAAAAACTCAATTCTTGACAAAAATTGCTGGGAAAATTAGAAAGCAGTTGTGAAGAAATGAGGCATAGACTAACGTTTCACACCGTATGCCAAGATCATGTCCAAAAGGATAAATGATGTAGATACAAAGGGAGATATAAATATATTAAGTAAACTGAGAAAAAAAATTACAGCAAGTTTCTATGATAAAGACCTCATTTCTCAAGTATTTGGGAACTGAATCAAATTTATAAAAATATGACTCATTCAGGAAATTTGGGTCAAGTGGAGACGAGTTGGGTTCTAGTTGACATTTTCTTAAGTTCCTTTGTCCATTAAAGTGAACCAGGTATCTACAAGAATTGTCGGAGCTAGCTAAGGGAATTTACAATCATCTTATTTTTCAAGATAGAAAATCTCAAGACTATGGTAGGCAAGTTTTACTATAAACTCTTCTATGGGTAGAACAGAACTTGGTCTGTAGTCTAAAGAACATTGGAATTGAAATCCAAAGGCCTGCATTCAAACCATCCTTACCTGTAAATTGACATAGTTGGGCCTGATCCATTAGGTCCCTTCTATTTTTGATGATTAATAAAATGAACTTCCCTCTTTGAGATGAGTTTTATGAGCAAGTAAGTCTTCAACAAAGTGTATGTACAATAAAATGTATGGTTCCCTTTTTGTTGGTCCGGTTGTTTAAGCTTTATTTTTTCCCCTACCAAAGATTATCATAGGATCATAGATTTAGAGCCAGAAGGGATTTTAAAAGATCATTAAATCCAACCATCTTCATTTTCATTATGTTTTTTAATCAGCTCATCTGCCTTCTCTCCCTCCCACCTCCCTCAGCCCCAGTTTTGAAAGCACAAAAAACAAACTCCTCATTACAAGCACGTGTAATCATACAAAACAAATTCACCCATTACTCTGGCCAAAGAAAAATATATCTCCATCTGTATGATGAGGCTATCACCTCTCTGGCCAGAAGTGGGCAGCCTGTTTCATAATTGACACCTAGGGAAAACTGAGGCTCAGAGAAGCTAGATCAGTTGCCCATAGTCAGATAGCTCAGATCTTCTTTTTCTGAGTCTTTCCATTTGCTCTACACTACTTCTCACTCAATTAGAGAGAATATTTGTCTAAGTTGGGTACTTGCTGAAGAAAAAAGTTTGTTTCTTCTTTAGGATGACCGTTATTTTCTAAGTGGATCCTTGGATGGAAAACTCCGACTGTGGAATATTCCTGACAAAAAAGTGGCATTGTGGAATGAGGTAGATGGTCAAACCAAGCTGATCACGGCTGCCAATTTCTGTCAGAATGGCAAATATGCGGTCATTGGCACGTACGATGGCCGTTGTATCTTCTATGACACTGAGGTCAGTGCTTTGCTGGTGTTGTGGGAAATTAAAATATTCTGGCTTTTATGTTAAAAATTGGTTGAAATTAACAGAGATACTCAAAATCTCTCTTTAGCATTTGAAATACCATACGCAAATACATGTACGATCTACCAGAGGACGCAACAGAGTTGGAAGAAAAATTACTGGCATTGAACCTTTACCTGGAGAAAATAAGGTATTGTATTCTTGTGTTCTGAATGTGTGAACACAGTCTTGGCCATTCTATCAAAGGCTTTAGTAGAAAGTCTCTTCCTTTTCTTCTGTTGAAGAATGGGATGCAGGTATTCAGTTGGGCTTCTATTCTTTGGTTATCATCTCCCCTACCCTGCCCTCCCTGCCCCCTGTTAATATTTTAATCTAACTTTTATTTTAATATGTTTTTTAGATACTGGTGACCTCAAATGACTCCCGAATTAGACTATATGACCTTAGAGATTTGTCATTGTCTATGAAATACAAAGGTTATGTCAACAGCAGCAGCCAAATCAAAGCAAGTTTCAGGTAAACTGGTGATGGGAAATACCTAGAAGGGGCCAGATCATCCCCTCTCTCTTAGACATAAGGTATTTTTGATGTTTCTAAACATTTTCACATCATTGTCCTCATTCTATCCTCCCCACATCCAATGGTAGGTAGGCAAAGAACTATCCCCATTTTACAGAGAGTGCAAACTGAGGTCCAGAAAAGGTTGGCTTTGCCCTAAATTATACTGATTGCTCTTGAAAGTATTGAGGAACCAATCCATGTTCTTTCCTACAAGCTCAGGCTCTGCACTTGATGTGTGTACATGAAGCCTATTGGTGAGAAAAGGCCTACAGACTTGAAAGCAGATGGCCCCCAGAAATGTGCCTTTTAGTTCTGCACAACTTCTCTGCACAGCCTCAGGCCAGTCATTGGGCCTATGGGCACCAAACTGCCCATGCTTTGGCTGTGGATTGGATGAGCTCTGATAAACAGAAGGGACTTCCTCTCAGTGGAGGCCTTGGTTGCTTTGCATCCTGAAACACTTCAGCTGTATGACTGACTATGTAGGACTGAGTATATGACTGACTCAGCTTCAGGTTCCTCCTCTATAAGAGGAAGATGATGTGCACCTAGAGAGTGCCCACTTCCCTGAGTGATGCTTATTCAGATAGAAATGATGTTTCTTAATCTGAAAAACCTGAGGCTGAAAGTGGCATCAGGCCTTATTAACAACATAACTCCAGGTACAATGTGTCTGTTGGAGTTCACCCTTCAGACAAGGTAGGCCAGGGGAGAGACAATATGGCGTAGGGGCTAACTCCCCAGAGTTGTAGTCAGGAGGACCTAGGTTCACATATGCCTTAATATATATACCTATTATATTATTATATTATATTCACATATACCTAGTAGCTATGTGACCCTAGGCAAGTCATTTGTCCTCTCTGTGCCTCAATTCCCTCATCTGCAAAGTGGGGGAAGTAGGTTGGACTCAGTGACCTAGAGCTCCCTTCAGGCTCTAAATCTATAAAATGCCATAAAGATGGAAGGCCAATCTTTGAGTCAGTAAGACTTGTGTTCAAGTCTTCTATACTAGCTATGGCCCTATAAATATATATTAGCAGCATGACCATGGACAAGTCATTTAGACTCTTTCAGAGTTTCTGATAATTCTTGAAGACTATAAATGAGAAAAATTGCCACTCCCTACATGGTGAAGGAAGTTTCCATACCAAGATTTGCCTATTTGGATAAAATCCCAAGTCTGGGCCTGTTTATAGTAAAGGTGGTTTCTCTGAAAATAAAGGCACTTCCTCATAACATCTGGCCAAAGGAAAACTTTAGAATCAGACTGGATGTCCCCAAAGTCAAGCACTAAGACTTTGGGGACAGCCTGTATTTCTTCCTTTTCCAGTTCTGTCTTTAAAAAGTCCTATTGCTAGATACTAAATGTTTGTTCATTTTTTTTTATTTAGCCATGATTTTACATACATTGTTAGTGGCTCAGAAGATAAGTATGTTTATATTTGGAGTACATACCATGATCTAAGCAAGTTTACTTCAGTCAGAAGAGATCGCAATGATTTCTGGGAAGGAATTAAAGGTAAAATCCTGCTTCTGTGTTTTCTAAGAGAACACTAAGCTGAATTCTAGTAGGTCTTAGTTTTGAGTTCCCCTAATGTTATTTCAGATTATAAGTCAATGTATTTAGACTTTGTTGTATCAGTCTCAGTTTGAAATATCAAAGTGAGCCTGGCCTAGAAACAAGAGGTCCCACGTTCAAATTTGGCCTCAGACACTTCCTAGCTATGTGACCTTGGGCAAGTCACTTAACACTCATTGCCTAGCCTTTACCACTCTTCTGCCTTGGAACCAATATACTGTATTGATTCTAAGATGGAATGCGAGAGTTAAAAAAAAAAGAAATATTAAAGTGGAAAGACAAAAGACAAAAATGTTTGAGTTCATTAAAATTTGAGAGCATTAGAATATCTGCAATTTTTCAGGAGTTACTTTTGAGAATTTTTATGGCATACTTTTTAGAATTCATCCTGATGCTAATTTTGAAGGATGCTTTAGCAAAAATGTTGTATGTTATACAAAAACCATAACATCTGTTGTTTCAAAGTGTTTCTGAAATGCATTTCTTTCCTCTAGCACATAATGCTGTTGTTACATCAGCAATCTTTGCTCCAAACCCAAGTTTGATGTTATCTTTGGAAGGGACAACTGAGAAGGCCGAAGCTACTGATAAAGACAGTGATTCGCAAGTATCAGACACCATACCTTCCGGTAGGTGCTTCTATTGAATTTGTCCTGAGAAGTTGGTTTCCTTCCCTATTTAATCACCCCATCTAGCTAAGGGTAGACCAGAGTAGAGCTGGATGTTGATAAAGAATATGTCCTCTGCTTGTTGAATTTTTTCCCATATCCTGAAAGGTTTGCTGTGAATTCACCAAGCCCTAAATACTTCCTTAGCATGTCTCCATCCTCTCAGATTTACATTTCTCAGAAATCCACTTTTAATTCAATTCAGGAAGCATCATTTAAGCATTTAGTCTTTGCCAGACCCTGGGCCAGGGGCTCAGGGTCCAAAGACAAAAAGAAAACAGAATCTGTCTTGAAGGATTTACTTTTCCTTAGGAGAAAGAATAGGTACATAGATTGTCAGAGTCAAAACAATAATAATACCTGTAATATAATTACTAATGTAGGATTTAAATTAATATCCAACACTCCAAGAATTATATTTTATAAAGTTTAGTAATAATCACTTAAAGTAGAAGGAATAAAAGGAAAATAGAAGTAAAAAAACCCTAATTATCTAACAAAATTAAAACCATGTGGGTAAGTTCTCCTGACACTCACCTAATGCCACCTCTACCAAACCGATCAGATCAAGAGAGCGTGAGAGGCGGGGCTATACAAAATTTATAGCCTCCCTACGTCAGCACATAGGGTAAAAGATTCTAATTACACACTAATATAGTACAGAGTGAATACAAAATAACCTTGAGAGGCAGTGGGGAAAACACTAAAAACTGGGCTATTGGGAGGGCCTCTTATTAGGAGGTCCATTCTTGAGCTTGGCTATGAAGGGAGAATCTGAAGAATGGGGGCTAACCTTGGCAAAGGTCCAGAAGCTTAGAGATGCCTAACCCAGAACCTAGAATATGTAAGGGAGAGCTAGATTGGAAAAAGCTTTCAATTTCAGAGAGCCTGTCCTTTATCCTGCAGGCCATAGGGAACTACTGGAGCTTCTTGAGCAGGAGAGTAACATTCTCAATCTGTGCTTTAGCAAGACCCATTGGGCAGCTCCAAGTGGGATGGTTTGGAAAGGGGATGAGACTAGAGATAGGGAGACCAGGAATTAGGGTATTGGTGTAGTCCAGGCTAGAATAGTTGAGAACCCAAGAGGAGGTGACTGAGTGAAAAGAAAGGGATTATTTTTCAGTGATGTTTTGAAGATATCATTGACAAGATTTGGCAAGTGATTGGATATGGGTTAATAAGTGGGTAGAGTCCTGGGTGACTCAGAGTCAGCAAACATGGCTGATTGAAAGGATTGTGGTACCCTTCACTCAAATTGGCAAGTTTGAAAGAACAGTGGATTTGAAAGGGAAGATCATTTTCTTTTTGAACATGTTGAGGTAGAATTGCCCATGGGATTGGTGGGAAGGGAGTATAGAGAGGAGGGCCCAAGACAGAATCTTGAAGTGTATCCCTACATTGAGGGTGGTGGTTAGAGCACAAAGGACAGTTCAGCCAAGGAGACTGACAAGGAAAAACCAGATAGGTAAGAGGAGAATCAGGAGAGAGAAGTGTCCAAAAAAGACGAGAAAGGCTGGGAGGACAGTGGGAAGTGTAAGAAATAAAATTAATGTAGTTTTGAAAGAGTCCTAAATGTCCACAGGAAGTTTAGATCAGGGACCTCAAAATTAGTTCAAGGACACACAAATTTCCAATATCACATTCCCCCCTGAAGAGCATGAGGGAGACTGGTCTCCCCGAAAGCTCTTGTAAACATAACTAACTTATAAATTACAGAAATTTGGGAATAAAAGAAAAGAGGACAAAACAATGAACCAATGATTGCAGGTATTCAGCAGGGTTAAACACCACACAGAAGTCTAGGGGGAAGGACTGAGTAAAGACTGCTCCATTTGGTAATTCAGAGATTATCAGGAACTTGGGGAAGACAGTTCAGGTGAATGGCCGAGTTGGAAGCCAGACTACAAGGAGTTGAGGGGTGTGTGTGAGTGAAGACTGGGAGCTCAGATAGTTTCTTCTAGGAGCTGAGCTGCAAAAGGGAGATATCTGACTATCTCTCAAGGGTAGCATCTAGTGAAGGTTCTTTTCTCTGAGAGAGAGGAGACTTGTTGGGCCTTTGTCTCTCGCCTCCATGGTTTTGCATAAGCTATGTATGCCCCATGCCTAAAATATACTTTCAAACCTTATCTCTTTTTCTTAGAATTCTAGGCTCAGTTCAGCTGCTCATTCCGCCTGAAGTCTTGCCTACTCTCTACTCCTAGTTGTTAGTGTTCTCTCTCTCAGGTAGCCTGGTATTTATTTGCTTACTGTATTTTCCTCTCTCCCTACTAAAATTTGAACTTCTCGAGGGCAGGGACAGTTTCATTTTCAAAATCTTTGTAGTCTTAGCACAGTGTTTTTATACATAGGTGCTTAATACCTGTTGAATTCTATCCTCATTCAGTAATTTATAGATTTCTTGTTTCCTGAGAATTTTCAACTTTCCTTTCCAGTGTTATCTCCATTGTCAGTAATTGCACTCTAGCAGAAGTCACTATCAGCTTAGCCTCTGTCAGTATGATCAATCACTTCAGATTAATAGAATTAATTCTTGAGGTTTTCCTTGATTCATATTTAGATAAACACTCTCAACTTCATTTCTTCCCTGATTCCATCTCAGCTGATCTCAAGTAGTCATCATTCATTTTCATCTCCTATGCATTTTTACGTGCCATGGTTTTCTTTGGTATGAATCAGGGAAGAGCCTTTATATTTGTTAATAGAGTATGGAGAAAGCCCCCTAATGTCCACTGTTCGTTATCTGAGCTGGCCAACTTTTCTTGATATTCTATATTCATTAAATCATTCAGTGGAAAGTTTGGAAGGACCTTGGAGATGACCTCATCTCCAGGGCTCCTTCTCATTTTTGTGTATCTCAAACCTTGGGTAGTCAGACTGGTGCAGGAGCATGTGCACTTACCTACCCTTGCTCAGAATCCAGTTCGTTGCCTACATTCCTAATTGAAGGAAATGCTACATTTAAGTTAGAGTTTAGTGAAAATAAATACATAATTTCTTTTCCCATCCATGTTCATAGACTGACCCAAAATCTTTACTTGAACCTGAGATTACAATTCCCTGAGAAAGTAGTAAGTGGCAGAGCCAGGATTCAGCCTGAGGCCTGACTCTACATTCAGTACTTCCCAAGGTACTAGGAATGTTCTGGTCTCTTTAAAAGAGGTTGAACTTTTCTAAGATTACTGGATTTTCTTTTTTGGTCCTTGGCAGCCAACTAGAGGCAATTGACTGATCCCCTAGGTATGATAGCATGAAAGGTTCCATCTGATTTCCTTCTTTCCTTTCTACTCTTGGCAGTCCACATTCTAGAAGGAAAAGTGAAACTTCAGTGTGGCTTTAGTTTGTTGGATCCTTGCTCTTCCTTTTTCCTTCTTTCCCTTTTCATATCTCCCAAAGATCTTTGCTGCCATTGCCCTTCATTCCAGAGATCCATGGCCAAAAGAAAGGGAAAGGACATTTTCAGATGGCTTAGGTCATGTCTGTGATAGAGCTGACCAAAAAGGGCTCACTTGTGTCCTATTCAATCCACTGGAATAAGTCAGCTTCTTCATGAATGATTGGTCTCCCTCCATGAATTGTAAGCATTCTTGAGTCTGTGAGCCAATGTGCAGACAAACTGATGTGTGAGCAGATATACCACCTGGCTGCATTGCAGTCACTTCATTGTCCCTCATGGTGTCCTGCATTGGATAGTCCCTCCACTTTCAGTATAGACAAGTAGAACCCAGAAGCTAAAGTTAAATTTGGCTGTGAGACCCAACCGTGCCACCCCAGTGTCTCTCAGGGCTGAGAAATCCTCTAGCTTCCTGCCATTTTTTGAAACACTGAACTGTGGTTGGCTCTAGCAGATTCTAGAGTACATACTCTTAAGGCAGTGATTCCCAAAGTGGGAGCCACCGCCCCCTGGTGGGTGCTGCAGCGATCCAGGGGGGCAGTGATGGCCACACGTGCATTTATCTTTCCTATTAATTGCTATTAAAATTTAAAAAAAAATTAATTTCCAGGGGGCTAAGTAATATTTTTTCTGGAAAGAGGGCGGGAGGCCAAAAAAGTTTGGGAACCACTGATCTAAGAGGAGCAGTGGGGATGGGGAGACACAGAGAGAGGGAGGGAGAGACAGACAGATAGATAAGATAGATAAGATAGATACATAGATACATAGATAGATACACACACACAGAAGGAGTTCTAGATTATGCATGTATGTGTACATGTATTAATAGCCTAGATTTTCTAAGGCATTCCTAATTTCAAGAAAAGCAAGTGCCCTTTCAAACAAGTCTCTATAAAAGGCCAATGACCTTTGTCTTATTCTGGGCTCTAAATTTTGTTTTAGAAACTGGTTACTGTGGCAAGATCCAACTTGTCTCAGCAATTTTTTGAAAACCGACTAACATAAAGCTCAGTAAAGGTGATCCCAGCCTGAATAGGCTATTAGGGGATTTTTAGCTTGGGGTCCATGGGTAGACTTCAGAGGATCTGCCACATTGTTCCTTTTTTATTTCAGTAACTCTATTTCACTAGCTTTGGTTTTCTTTGTAGACCTTTATATTTTAGGCATTCTCAAAACATTCTGAGAAAAGGGGTTCATAGACTTCCCTAGACTATGGTCTCAGGAGTCCAGGACACCAGAAAAGGTCAAGAAAGGCATATGCCAGGCCACAAGGGGAAAGGAAGAGAAGGCTGGGGAATGAGGTACCTCTTAAGACTTAAGGTTTTCAGTTTCTTTACTGTTCACTACCACATTTTCTTTTATACCTTTCAGGTGCCCTGAAGACAGACCACACTGAAGTTCTTCTGTCCGCTGATTTCACTGGAGCAATCAAAGTGTTTATTAACAAAAAGAAATATGTAGTTTGACTTGTGAGGAAGCAATTAAAAATAAACAGAGATGAGTGAGTTTCTGTAGGCGTCCTAAGTTAAAACCATTGGACTAGTGTTGCAGGCTAACATTGTTTTTAAGCTGCTCAGATATCATATATTTTGGGAGGCATCATCAATGAGCTAGTGACCGGACCCCATAGAATAGAAAGGGTATGTATATACCTGCAAGAAAGAGAATTGCCTAATGACAGGCCTGACATTTTTTAAATGATTGTGGTTTTGCTCTATAGTTGTCAACATGCAAAGGTTTCTGCATGAAATATATTCATCTCTGAATCTCCTGTGTGTGCCTTTTTTTGGTTACATGCCCTGAATTTAATAGCTCAATTCTTCTGAGGCTCTTTTGGCCTTTCAAAGAGAGGAAAATGGTTTTGGTTTAGAGTTCCAAAAAAACTTCTCTTTTGCACAGAATTCTTTTTTTTTCCTTAAAGGTAGTACCTTTGAACTCTGGGAGTGACATGGACAAGGTGATACAGATTTCCAGTAGGTCAACAACTATGTGTAAATGTTTTTATATATTTCTCAATTTGAGGATAAATTGTTTTGTGGCCCAACTTCTTGTGGATTTTAGGAGTTTCTTTGTATGTGTATATAGAAATAGCATTTTTTTTGCACACTGGAGCACAATGTTTCTATGTAAAGAACTCTTCATTCCTTATTTCGTGGTCACTAGGTTCTATGAGAGCTCACTTTTAAAAAAAATTTAAGCTGCACTCATTAGAAATTCTTTTCTACAGCAATGTAAAAATGAACTGTTTACATTTTTTAAGGCATTGGAGCTTTCCAAAATGAAGCTGGTTTGGTTTCAGTTGCTGAATTTGAATGACTTTGTAAATATTGCTCTACTGTACCAATGAAATAACATCGGGGCAGCTGAACCCCAAGCATGTTGTTGATGGTTAGCTGATGTCTCAAAAAGTAAAAATGTATCATTAAAAGTTGGTCCCCAACATTTGGTAAATGTCATTTTGTTTTCAAATGACTCAAGTTTCTCATAGCAGGCCTAACAGAAAGAGCACTGACTTTAGGACTGCAACACCTGGCTTCTTAGAGCCAAATTTGTTCCTAAACTAACTGGATGACCAGAGGCAAGGCCCTTGCCTACTCAGTTCCAGTTTTTCTTTATCTGAAAATGAGGGGATTGGACTAAGTTATCTTGAAGACCCCTTCTCTCTGTATAGTTCTCGGACTATCACTTTAATCCATAGTTGAATTTGTTGTGGTAAGTAGAGTTTATTTACCAAGGACCAGAATACACAGAACTGGACACTGGGACATTATTATACAGGAAGGGTACATAGTTGAAATGACTACTTGATACAAGATCTTCATATAGTGTTATTGTTTGGTTTTTCTTGGCAAAGATACTGAAGTGGTTTGCCTTTTCCTTCTCCAGCTCATTTTACAGACAAGAAACTGAGGCCAGCAGGGTTTAAGTAACTTGCCCAGGGTCACACAGCTGCTAGTAAGTATCTGAACTCAAGTCTTCCTGACTCCAAGGCCGAGTGCTCCATCCATTACAGTGCCACCTAGCTGCCACATCTGCCTTCAGTCTATAAAGTCGGAGAGGCCTCAGGAGCAATAGATGACTCAGCTAATAAGCCTGGCTGTACAATGGAGTGCTGTGAATTGCCAGATTTCCCCTCTGATATTTAACACAGAACTTGACCCTGCTTACCTCTTTCTGTCAACTGTGGCTTCTTCATTGTTCTGAGCCTTTTAGGCTCATCTGACTCTGGTAATCTAGCTTTTAGCCAGCTTCTTCTTTCTTCATTTCTTTGACTTTGGGGATAGCTTGGCCTTCCCAGCCTTTGGCTTGTGACTTGTGGGCTGTTGCTCTGCTGTTGCCTGGGAGCTCGAGGGTTTCTGGTGTAAATATTTCCTGAAAGACTTAGTGGCTAATTTGAAAGAAAAGATAGTTAACATCAGGGGAAATACTTGGGGTATTAATAGTGCCTGGTCCCTGTAGGTTAGCTGTCTTGTCAGAATTAATTGACCTCTAATATTTTTAAAAAGTAGTTTTTGTGGAAATTTTTTACTCTACCCAGTGTAAGTAAGTGTAGAAGTAATGTAGCTTTCTAGAGACGGGAGGTCCTAGGTTCAAATCTGACCTCAGACACTTCCCAGCTGGGTGACCCTGGGCAAGTCACTTGACCCCCATTGCCCACCCTTACCACTCTTCCACTTAGGAGCCAATACACAGAAGTTAAGGGTTTAAAAAATTTAAAAAAAAAAGAAGTAACGTAGCTTTGAGTTTTCCTTGGAGGGACTCTAAACAGATCTTCATTCCTGGCCTTAGCATGAGGCAACAGTGAACCAGATGGGCTAAAATCAAACCTCTTACTCTATTTAAAATTAAGATTGTTCTTTTCATTTATTATCAGGGGTAGCAAAATGCCTCAGTTCCTTGGGAGAATCTTTGGCAATGCCAGCTTGTGGGAGATGAAATGCCATCCTACCTATCATATCTACAGAAGACTGTCCACTGTTAGAGTTCTCAGTGTTGCTTTGCCAGGGTCTGATCGTTCTGTAGAGTCATTTAAGCTAGTCTTTTCAAAGCAAAACTCCTGTGGCCTAGGAAAAGGATCACAGTGTTTTTCTAGTTGGCTTTCTCTATATACCTGTTGCCTGAAAAAGGGAACACCCCATACCTAGGGAGGAGTCTTCCATTTAAGTTTAGAGGTTTGCAGAAATCAGATGAAGGTACTTTCCCAGATTCATCTGTTGTTCAGCATACTTGGGCCTCTTTCAAATACCAGCCCTTTGCAGGTGACAGAGCTCTTCCCTCACCAGAATTCTGGGAGTTTAATAGTTTAAGCCTAACTTCTGTTTTGCAGATGGCATGTGACTGACTCTTAGAGGCTAAAAGCCTTGCTCGGAGTCACATGTCTGGAGCCCAGTGCTCTTTCCGATCAGACTTTGACTTTCCAAAGTTTCTGTTGCATTTTGAAATACGTTAGGAAGTTCCTAGATTTGCTATCCGTGCATAGCTATTTGTTTTTTCTAGTAGTTCTAGGATTAGATGCCTATTTCAGTTTAATTTAATATAGCAGGGTTTCAGATCAGAGGAGTCTGGGCCATCTAAGTATTTTTCAAGGTGGCAATTTGTCTTTAACCCTTCTACTCGGTATCTTCCTGAGCTCTCAGACCGAGTCTCATTTACTGATTTTTCCTTTTAGCTTTTATAGTAAAGTAGGGCTTTAGTTAAAACAATAGAGTGTGTTTAATTGGAGGACAGAGGACTTGAAAGGGTACAGTGGGATTTGATAAAGTTAAATGTAAAGTCTTAAATTGGGAAAGTTGATTTTGTTTGACCCAAGCACAAAACCAAGGATCAGAGATTTCAAGCCTAAAGGGAGCTTAAAGTCCATCAAGTTGAAGTGTCATTATGAAGATGAGGAATCTGAGTCACAAAGATGCTGTGACTTGCCCAGGATCACACAGGTAGTAAGTGTCTTCAGTGGGATTTGAACCTAGGTCCAGCAGTCCAAGTTCAGCATCCTATGTACCACTCCATGCTGCCCTGGATACCTACATCTCCTCTGACAACATCTTAGGGCTTTGGTGGACTGCAGATTCATTTGGAGTCAACAGTATGATGTGGCATTTCAAAATTTTATGGTGATTGATCTGAGACCATGTTCAGAACTAGGTGGGTCCTTGGCCTCTTGCTCTCCCCTGGCCAGCCCAGGGCTAGAACATTAGCTTCAACACACAACTTTAGATTGAGGCCTGGAAGGAACTGTAGAGATCTTTGGGTCCAGCCCTCTCATTTTACATGGGAAGAAACTGAGGTGGTTTTGAAAAAAACCATGCACATACGCATTTTCAATTCCTTTTGTCTCTATAACAGTCGTTTCTAGGAAGACATTTCCCTCTGTAACGTGAAGAGGTATTGGACACATTCAGCTTGGTCCCAAGGGTAAAACTAGGATCCATTGCCAAGAGGCAATAGTCTCAATCTCAGATAATGATGATGATAATTTCCTAACCACTAAAGCTCTCACAAAATAGAATGGACTGTCTCTGGAGTTAGAGAGATGTAGCAGTGTCTCCCTCCTTAGAAGTCTTCAAGCAAAAGCTTCAGGCCAATGCTGAGGGATGTTGTTAGAAGGGGCTTTGGGTGTGGTACAGATTGGACATAGAGAAGTTTTCTCAAATTGGTTCCCTCTAACATTGGCTCTGGGTTCCTGTGGCATCATAGAAATGGAGCTGAGAAGAACTGAAGCCCAGAGAGGTCATTACATGTGGCAAATGACAAGCTATTAGCCAAGAACACTGTTTGGTGAATTAGCAGATACTCTGTGTTTCCACAGGATTTTGAGAAATCAGGAATAAATATTTGGTTCCCATTGGAAGTTGTCCCCTAAGCCCATTTGGTTATCTGCCCTAAGTGAAAAGGAGTGGTGGTAGATCATTGAAAGTCATACTCTTGGGGCAGCTAGGTGGCTCAGTGGATAGTGCCAGATCTAGAGATGGGAGGTTCTGAGTTCAAATATGACCTGATGCTGGGCAAGTCCCTTAACCCCAATTGCCTAGCCCTTACTACTCTTGGAACGGATACCTCGTTTCAATGCTAAGGCAGAAGATAAAGGTTTAAAAAATGAAGAAAGAGAAGAAAGTTGTTCTCTTCCAAGAACTGAGTATAGTGGCCTCAGCTGGCTCATTCAGTGATTCAACCAGACAGGTTTAATGGGGGCTGGGGGGAGATGGGGATGGTGCCTAGGACTAAAATCATATTATGTGCTATTAGGACCTGGGAGACTGGAGGATGTTGGGAATACCCCCCAACACACATTCTGTTCCTTATAGGGAAAAGGCCTAGTCCCTAGTTTTTGCCTTCCACCCACATTATCTCCTCTAGAGGGTGCTCAGTGCTCAGGATTCTTATGTCACAAGCAGCAAGCAGAACTGGTGAGGAGACAAAGAAAGAGGAAAAAAGGCTTTGGATGCATTTTCCATCTCTAGTTGGGGGCAGGGGCTATCACCGAGGAGATTGTGGCCTTCATTTCCCCAATCGACACTTTGAAATGAACCATAATCTACCAGATTCAAATATCCGACTTTGCCAAGTTGCGAACAAAATTAACCCCACAATGCAAAAATAAATTTAAATAAATAAAATAAAACAAATAAAACCCTTAATGGGCCAGGGCCAGGGCCAGCCAGAACTGACCTATTCCATGAAATTCCTAAGCAGAATCTCCCATTTAAATGCCTTTTGGATAGAAGCTGAGCTTCTCAGTTGGGGTCAAATCAAGGAGGTCTCCCAGAAGCTCAGTTCTGGATGAGGGAACATGATGGGAGCTGAGGGGCAGGCAGGAAAGAGGGAAGACTGGCTAACATGCAGTGTGGTGCCAGGTTAGAAGTGGGAAAGGAAGACTACTTTGGAGACAGCCAGGGTGAGGCAGTACAGATGGAACCGGCTAGTGGCAGGACTCTTAACCTACCAAAACAGGAAGGCTGTGTTTACTCTGATTCTACCAACATCTCTTAAAGCACTTAGAATATGTTAGTATTAGCTGGGGATAGGATAAAAATAGAGCTTAGATCTATGATTTCATTGTTATAGGGATCTCCCAAATTAGGCAACTCCCTCTGTATGCAGGCCTGTACCTTGTATGCGACTTCTGTTCTTTGAGGGTTGCCCAGAGAAGTGGCCTAACCAAGAACCCTGCATCAAAGGAAAAATGTGCCCCCATAGCAAGGGTCTTCACCTTTTTTTGTGTCGTAGACCTTTTTGGCAGTCCAGTGAAGCCTCTGAATAACAGTTTTAAATGTATGAAATATATGGGGTTAGAAAGGAAAATTGAAAAGCCCTTGTCAAAGTATTTTTAAAATACTCATTATTATACTTATTAAATTAAAAAAATGTTTAAAAAAAAACAACCCTTACCCTCCATCTTAGTATCTATAACTTAAGTATTGGTTCCAAGTCAGAAGAGTGGTAAGGGCTGGGCAATGGCGGGTAAGTGACTTGCCCAGGGGCACACAGCTAGGAAGTATCTGGGGTCAGATTTGAACTCAGGGCCTCTCATCTCCAGGCCTGGTGCTCTATCCTATCCACTGAACCACCTAGCTGCCCCAACTATGCATATTTCTCCAAAGTGGAAGGGGACAAAAGAAATGTCTATTAATTTAAGTTTTTAATTCAATTTTTAAAAAAGAATGGAAGACAAGACTTTTATTCTTGGTTTTGTATTCTCAGAGCCTAGCAAGGAACCCAGCACATAGTAGGTGCTTAGTATATGCTTGCTAAATTAATGTAAATTGCATTATTAATGTTCTGTTGGGGTGTCTCATTGTAATGCAGAAGATTCTGTCTAAGGGGCACAAATTCAGGATCCATCATGTGCAACCAAGCAAGCAAGGCTTTGAGCTAGGGACCAGTGACAGATTGAGTTACCTGACCAGATTCAGAGAGGACCATCCATCCCGTCTCAGGGTGATGAACAATTCTCAGAGATTTATCTCCTGAGTTTTAGAGGGATGTAACCTGTACTGAGAGTAGGCACAGCAGCCAGGCCTTCAAAGCCCTGAAGCAGGGTGGTCAGAATTGGGGTGCCTGTTTGAGTAGGATAGTCACGTGGCATTTTGCAGGCCTTCTTGCAATCTCTTATTCCATCTTACCTAAACAAATGCCATGTGCAGTTTAGATGGCACCCCTGCTTCTGGCTGCTTGTAAAGATTTAAGATTATACATGAGAAAGTGATTTTCAAAGTAATTGGTGTTTCATTCTCTCCAATAAACATTTATCACTAAGTATAAGTTCCCTACAGTAATGTGGTAACAAATAAATAATCTAAAATATATGTACATCGAGCATAGACCAGAGTTGGAAGAGACTGTAGCAATTATCTGATCCGACACCCTCATTTTAAAAAGGAGGAAACTGAGGCTCCGAGTTGGGAGGAGGAGATATTGAAAAGCTAGAGAGTGTCTAGAACAGAGCAATCAGGATATTCAATGGCCTCAGACCCAGGGCCTGTGAGAAATGATTGAAATGGCAATGGTTAGCCTGAAGACTAGAAGATGGAAGTAGGCAGAGTAGTGATCTTCTAGGATTTGAAGGACTGGCATGCAGAAAAGGGATCATGTGTGTTGCGGGGAACCACAGAGCAGAAGATAGAAAAATAGAATTCACCAAGAGGCAGATTTTGATTTGTTTACATTTAGTTGTTTTCAGTCATTTCTGACTCTTCCCTGACCCCATTTGGGCTTTTCTTGGCAAAGATACTGGAGTGATTTACCATTTTCTTCTCCAGCTCATTTGACCGATCAAGAAACTGAGGCAAACAGGATTAAATAACTTGCCCAGGGTCACACAGCTGTAAATATATGTCTGAGGCCAGATTTGAACTCAGGAAGATGAGAGTCTGAGGCACTCTATCCACTGTGCCACCTAGCTGTTCTAGCCTATTTATAGCCGTTTTAAAAGCAAATCCAGCTTCCTGGGGTGGGCTCCACTTTATTAGGGATCTCAAAGTAGAGGCCCCTTGTTGGGTTTGTTACAGATGGTATTCTTGTTCATGTATGAGTTGCACTAGGTGAGTAGACTAGCGGGGGCCCTTCAACTTGAAGATTCTGTGAAGTGTAGACCCAGAATGCCATTCAAGTCTTCTTACTGCAGGCCCAGTATTGAAAGCAATAGGAGTTGTTCCCCACAGAATCATGTGCCATTTGAGGGTACATCCAGAAACCTCCTACATCTATTATTAGCTAAGGGATCATTTTCAGCCCCTTGTTCTCAAGGCAACCAAACAAAAAAGTCCTATATTTAAAAGCCAAAGAATCAGGAATCAGAACTGTGATCCAATGAGGGTCCATCTACCCTAAGTATACTGTCAAACAATGCCTCCTGCTTAAATAATATATAGCAGAGCTGTGAATGTGGAGGCTCTCTTGGAACAAATCAGTATCTCTCTCTCTCTCTCTCTCTCTCTCTCTTTCTCTCTCTCTCTCTCTCTCTCTCTCTCTCTCTCT
>NC_058136.1:54917805-54934773 GCF_016433145.1 Gracilinanus agilis | reverse complement strand
AGATGTGTATAAGAGACAGATATATATATAGAGAGAGAGAGAGAGAGAGAGAGAGAGAGAGAGAGAAAACTACATCTGTATGTGTGCATGTATGTAAAAGCAAGCTAAACCTAATAGAGAAGTATAGTTTCCCATAATCCCCCTTTTCTGTTCTACTTGGCATTAAGATCAGTTCTTTATTTTTGAGGGGGGGGTGTTGGTTAAGGTCAGAATTTAAATTTTTAAGTCAGTAAGTAGTAGTTCAGTGTGGCTAAAGGATAGTAGTGGATAATGGGGTGGGAAGAGTAGTTCGAAGCTAGATCATGAAGGAACAGTCAAAGAAGTAGGAAGAGAATCAGAAGAATGAAGTATGAGGGAGACTAAGGGAAAAGAGGGCTTCAAGAAAGTGCCATTATTCAGTGTCAAGAGATCAAGGAAAAAGAAGATTGATTGCCTTTAACTTTCAGCCTTTAAGTGCCACTCCCTGTAGGAAGAGGCCTTTCCCCTTTCTTCCAACTGCTAGTGCCTTCCCCTTCATATATAACTGGCATCTCAGTGCAGACTTTTTTTTTTGCCTTTCTTTGTATACCCAGAACCTAGCACAGTGTCTGGCACATAGTAGGTGTTTAACAAATGCTTGTCAATCGATTGACTGAGAAAAGACCATTGGATTTCATAATTAGAGAGAACTTGTAAAAAGACAATTTGGAGTCTATCCTTCTCCAAAACAAACTTCTCTAGTTCCTTCAATCTGTTCTCATGTGACATACTTTCAAATCATGGTTGCTATCCTCCAGAACCTAGCACAGTGTCTGGCACATAGTAAATTTATGTCATCTTTCAGTATTCCAGGCAATTCTCTACGACCATAAATTTCAGAAAAGGAAAGGAAGGAAACAAACCAACATTTTAAGGTACCAACTATGCGCCTGCCTGTGCTAGGTGCTTTCTAAATAGCACCTCACGCAATCTTCACAGCAATCCTGGGACTTACTTAAGTGCTCTTATCGATCTCGTTTGACAGTTGAGGAAATGGAGGTTAAGTGGCTTGTCCCAGGTCAAATAACTAGTAATAAATAGTAGGGTACTGTATCTGGACTCAGGTCCTTCTGACTCCATGCCCAGTGTTCTATCCATGGTGCTACTTATCTGGCTCAAGGCCCTGACCTGCATTGCCAAGAGGAGTTTGTTACATGAATGCAATCACAGTGGGCCAAGTTCCAATCCTCCATATAAAATGGCTGACATCCCATGCTTGAAATTCACTAAAATCCTCAAGTCCTGGTTATGTGAAATGCTCTCTGGCCTGGGCTCCTCCATATTCTATAAGGACATTTGGCTTTTCCTCTCCTAATTGTGAAGTTTTGCATTTATTCCTATGAGATCTTGTTTTCTTAGAATTGCCCCATCATTCCAAACCTGTTTTGAGATAGGTTTTTGCCCTAATTTTTTCATCCTTCATATTAGCCATCACTCTCATCTTCGTGGTTGTAATAACACAAAGGGCATTTGCTTTTGAAATGGAATATTTTAAGTGATACCATTTATTCACAATCTCATTTGATTACATTTTAGGGAAAATCAAAGATCAGAAACAATCAGCTCATGTTCAAGTTAAATTCAAACTCCTTTCCCCTCACTTTCCTAATTTATTTATTTATTCATTCATTCATTTGTTCATTTAAAAACCCTCACCTTCTATCTTAGAATCAATAGGCAGAAGAGCCATAAGGGCTAGGCAATAGGGGTCAAGTGACTTGACCAGGGTCCCACAGCTAGGAAGTATCTGAGGTTAGATTTGAACCTAGGACCTCTCATTTCTAGGCCTGGCTCTCTTTCCACTGAGCCACCAAGCTGCCTCGTTTCTTTCTTTATTTAAAGCAATTAATTTGTACATACTTTGTACTTACTTGTGTATGTCTCCTCCCACTCCCCAGAATGTAGGTAGGCACCTGGAGGATAGGGACTTTTGTTTCTGTCTTTGTGACTTCAGAACCTAATTCTGTGCCTGGCCCATTTTAGATGCTTAATAAGCCATTGTCGACCGAATGAATGAGGCTACTATAAGAGAATTCCCTCAACTCCTCTCATCAGCTCTTCTAAATCTCCTACTATCTTTCCTTCCTTCCCTCCCTGCCTCCTTCCTGCTAAGTGTCTAAGGCATAAGTGATTCTCCCTGTTGGTTAAAGCTATCCCTTCCACGTGCACCTCCAGTGATCTTCCCTCCAAGAGGCATTCTTTCTCCCTGATGTACTTTCAGTACTTTGTCAATGAGTGCTTGTTGAGCTTCATATATTTGGATTTCTCCCATCCTAAAAAGATCTTTTCCCTTCACTTTGCTGTTTTTTTTCTCAAGTTATCCTTTATCACTTCTCCTCTTTATTGCCAAACTGTGAGAGTTGTCCATACTTGCTTCCCATGACCCCTCACCACCCACTTATTCAAGTCCTTGCTATCTAGAGTCTACCCTCCCCCCCAACTCTAGACTCAGTTCTCTCTGAGGTGATGAGGATCTACTTTATTTCTCTGTCAACTTCTCATCTTCTATCCCCTTTTACTTAAATATTAGTGGTTTGCAAGGTCCTGAATTTGGCCCTTCTCTTATTTCTTTATATTCTCTCCACTGGAGACCTTAGCAATAAAATACTGGCTTCCGTTATTACTTGTATCCAGTTAACCCCCCAACCCATGTCTCTACCCCTCACTTTTCCTCAGAGCTCTGGTCCCATATTTCTAATTGTCTGCTGAGTATCTCTATGCGGATACCCACGTGCTCCCTCAAACTCAATAAAGCCCAAATTGAATTCTTCCCCAGCTCAATTTCAATGGATGATACCACTCTATTCCCAGGTTAGGAGTTTTCTTACCTCTTTCCCCACCCTTTCCTTTATAGCGCACATCTAAAAGTTGCCCATGTCCTTCTGAACCTATCTTGGCCACATCTTTCCCATTTGTTTCTTGGTCTCTACTTCTACTCCACACATCATCCCTCTCAGAGAGCCTCCTAATGGGTCTTCTTAACTCTAGCTTCTCCTCTGTTGTCCAGATAATCTTCAGAATGCCTAGCTCTGATAATACCACTCCTCTCCTCAGAACTTTTCAATTGCATATGAAATCAAGCAAAACTCCTCATCAAGGCCCTCACAATCACTCTCCCCTTCAGGAACTTGATGTTCTGGCCAAAGCAAAGAACTCTTATGCCCAGGGTTCCTGTTCCTCCCCAGGGTCTGTGTTGTATTTTGGTATTCCTGGCTCCTAGCATAGAACCCTTAATAAATGTTTGTTAAGATGAACTATTAGGTACCTATGGACAAGAAATGCAGGGGCTCTTCTCTTGTGTGTGCGTGTGTGTTTTATTCTCGTTTGACCATCTGGAGAAGCCTAAGGATCCATCCTCAGAGAATAGTTTTTTTAATAACTAAAGAAAATGCTAAATCTTAGTTAGAAGTTACTGAACACATTTGGAGAAAGAACTGTGGGAGTAGAAATGCAAAAGAAGAACATGTAACATCGCTTATCACGTGTATATGTGGGGATGTGATTTGGGGTCTCAGCTTTAAATGATCGCTCTATAGCAAAGATGAATAACATGGAAATAGGTATCAAGTGATAACATTTGTACAACCCGGTGGAATTGCTTGTCTGCTCTGGGAAGAGAAGGAAAGAGGGGAGGGAGAGAAAATGAATCATGGAAACATGGGAAAATACAAACAAATAAATAAATGAAATTTGGGGGGTGGGGAGTGAACATACAGATATACATCTTTTCCCATTCAGGTTCATGGATCCCATGAAATTGTGGGCCCAAGGTTAAGAACCCTTGAACTAGAATAATGTCAGATAAGTCAAAGAAGAAGAGAAGGAAGGAAGGAAGCTTTTCTCTTGACACTCTCTGCCTCCAAAGGCCATTTGTTCCCCCAGCTTCCACTCTCACTTCCATGCAGACTGATCCATATTCCCTGTTCCAATCTCTAGCCCTGAGCTCTTGAATGAGTCCCAGTGCCATATCTCTGACTGTCTCTTAGTCATTTTCACATGTGTATTTGGCTATAATTCAGCAAGGCTAAGGCCAAAAGCCTCATCTTCCTTCTAAAACAGTTCCTCTTTCTAACTTCCTTATTCAATTAGTATCATTATTTTCTCTGTAAGTCAGGGCCAGGATAGCAGGCATTTTTGACTCTTCCCTTTCTCTTGTTCCCCATATCTGCTCATTTGCCAAGAGAGTCAGCTCTGCCTTTGCAATATCTTCTACGTTACTTTCATCACATCATACTCATTTCAACTCCAAGCCTTCTATCTATGCCCGTTCTTTCAAACTAGTGTCAAATGGATTTCTAGAAACCCCAAGTTTGCCTGGGTTCCTTGGGAACTTGCCTTTAGGGAAAGTTCCAAACTGACACTTATTAGACTGACCAAATATCCATTAAGTGTCCAGAAGAGGAGTGATAGAAATGCTCAAATCCTCAATCACCCTTTTTGTCTTAGAAGTTTTCCCCATTGTGTCAGAGACCCTAAGAAGACCAACACCTATGCAGGAACCATCCTTTTTGTATTCATTATAAGTGAGGCCACTCCAGGTACCCTAGCCTCTAGCTCCAGCTTTTTCCCCAAGCCTGCAGGCAACCAGTCTGTGTATGTTTGCTGTATTATATTCCCCAAAAGGTATATAAGTCCCCAAGTTCTATTATCCTTTGGAGAATTATCTTTGGTGGTGATTCTCTCAGAGACACTGTCCCCAGAGCCCCAGAGTTCTGATTCTGTGTGGTATTTAGTGCTGGGCTCTGTGTGGTGACACAGATTAAGGACTTGTCTCTTTTCCTGGTTAAAGCTTTGGTTTTAAGACTTCTTTAGTGGTTCTGTGTTTTTCCAAGTTGTCACTACCCTCGTAATATCATTCTTAAGTGCTACAGATAACATTTTCCCGTATAACAAGTAAACAGTTTGACCTTATTAAATCCCTTATAATTGGTCTTTCATGTTTACCTTTTTATGTTTCTCCTGATTCTTGGAGGTCAAATTTTCTTTTCAGTTCTGGAAATTCTTTTTCCTCAAGAATATATGAAAGTCTCTTAACTCATTGGATATGCAGAATTACATTCAGCTTTGCTAGATTCTTTCTTTTTTATTTATTAATGGCCTATTTCTTAGCTATTTGCTTTTTATTGGGGTTGGCTCTGCTCCTGAGGCTGGTATATAACCCTCAGGTTTTCACTGCTGTTCTTTTATGAGCTCTCACTGGGGGGCCTTTGACCTCTTGGTTCTTCCAATGTGTCACATTCCAAGGCCAAGGGTGGCCACTGCTCCTGAGTGGCCTCAGGTACCTGCTTCTTTCTACCCCAGAGCCAAGACAAGGGTCTCTTGCCCCACTGCTATTACAAATGATGTTACTCCCCTGTGTTCACTCAGGCCATAGCAAGTGTCAGTAAGGCCCCAACCCTTTGCCCCTGAACAGAAACCAAGGACTCCTACTAGCTCCTCTGGGAAGGACCACAATCAGCAGAGCCTCACTCCTCTGTGGTAGCACTCACCATCCATATGTGTACTCGTTTCTGGCACAGTCATAGCCTGGGATGCTTGTAATGAGTCTGGTCAGTGCACCTGCAGGGGCATTCAGCTCTAGGAGGGACAATCTTTTCCTGATCAACGCTGACCACGTCACAAGTTGCCCCAAGGGCGTGTGGTTTGTTTATTTAAAAGCTCAAGAGGCTGAATCTGCCCTGAGGCACTTCTGAGAGACAGGAAGAATTCAGGGAGGTCAGAGATTTCTTATCTTCTCTCCTGCTGACTGAGCCTGGATGACTACTTTCCCTTGACTTTTAATTATTTCTGCCAAAGTTCACTTTGAGGCATTATTTTAAATTATTAGTGGGGAATTTGGGAAAGCTAGATCATTTACTGTAGCTTTCCACCATTTTCCCACAATCCTCTCAAGCACATCTCCTTAAAAATCAATATTCTTCTGCTGAAGACATATGGCTATGGCTACAGAGCATAGAATATAGTAATCTCAAAAGAATTAAAAATACAGATAAAAATACAGAAGGAATTCTAATTCCATTCAATTCAACTAGCATAATTTATTAATCATGTGCAAAGAGCTCTGCTAAGAGCTGGGGACACAAAACCAAAAATGAAACTGATCCTGTCCTCTGAGAGCTTATTTTTTCAACCCAAAGGATATAAGCAAATAATATATAATATTTTCCCAAGAATTCAGGAAGTGACATAAAAGATTTTATAGTATGAATCAGTCAGCCAATAAATATTTATTAAGTACTAGCCAAGTATATGACTCTATGATAGACTCTGGAAATGTAAAGAGGCAAATTACAGCCATTGCCCTTAAGGAGCTGACTATCTGATATGTGAGAGGAAAGGAGGAGAGGATCAGTCACACATTTTTTTTAAAAATTGATGTCATGGGGGCAGCTGGGTAGCTCAGTGGATGGAGAGCCAAGCCGAGAGATGGGAGGTCCTAGGTTCAAATCTGGCCTCAGACACTTCTCAGCTGTGTGACCCTGGGCAAGTCACTTGATCCCCATTGCCTACCCCTACCACTCTTCTGCCTTGGAACCAATACACTATATTGATTCTAAGATGGAAGATAAGGATTTTTTTCAAAGACTATAGCAAGGAGGGAAGAGCAAGTCACATGCCCCCATCCCACATCTGTTGTGCCAGGTTCTGAGCCTGAGTCCAATCCAACATTCATACCCTGAAACCCTGCCTGGGCAAATAGAGGTACAAGCCAACTCATACCCCTTGAGGTTTCAAAGCTATGGGGAAGTCCAGAATCCCAGCCCCAGGCAGTCTATGCTGAAGTGGGCTGATCTGTGTGGGCCCAAAGGGAGGGTAGTCTGAGCCTGTGGTGAGAACATAGATCCCAGTTCGGAGTAGTTGATTGACCCAAGAGAGGAGTCTGGACCTTTTTGCCAGGGGCTCAGGGTGGAACTCCAGGTCAGGGCAATCAACTGTATGCCTGAATAGATCAAGTACACAGTGCGAAAGAAAATTATATCTAAGCCTGGGGCTAGAATTTGAGCAGCCTCTGAACTGATCAATTCATATTGAGGTCAAAAGCTTATGCTCAAACCTGAGGCAAGTCTTTAAGCTATCTGCATCTCAAGGATTAGTTGAATTAACAGTGGGAGAAGGCTGCAGAGCTCCCAGCCCTCAGGCCATCATACTATCTCCAAAGAACTAAAACTGGCAGAAACACAGAAAATAAGCTGTACCCTAACCTCTCAGAAAACAGAGCCTACCTATTAAAAGGTAGGAAAAATGAGTAAATAATGAAAAAAGTTCCTAAGTCTAAAGAATTTTTATGGAGACAGAGCAAAGTATAGACACAGAAGGAGATAGTGAAAGCAAAGCAAACACATGCAAAGTCCAAAAGAAAAATATGGATTGCACACAAATTCTGGAAGATCTCAAAAGATTTCAAAAACCAATTAAGAGAGGTAGAGGAAAAGTGGGAAAGAGAAATGGAAGAAATGAAAAAGGAGACCCAAAAGCTAATGGAGGGAAATCAGGCCTTAAAAATTAGAATTGAGCAGTTAGAAATGAATGATTTCATGAGAAATCGAGAAACAATAAAACAAAATCCAAAGAATGAAAAAAAAAAAAAGAAGAAAACACGAAGTTACTTATTGAAAAAACAACTTACCTGGAAAATAGATCCAGGAGAGACAATTTAAGAATTATTGAACTACCTGAAAGCCATGATAAAAAAAGGCTTAGACAACACGATACAAGAAATTATTAAAGAAAACAGCCCAGATATCCTTGCATAAGAAAATAAAATTGAAATTGAAAGAAATCAGAAAGAAATTCTCAAACAACAGCTTCCAAGAATATAATAAGTAAATTCAAGAGCGCCCAAGCCAAGGAGAAAATACTACAAACATCTAGAAAGAAACAATTCAAATACCATAGAGCTCAATCAGGATCATACAGGAACTAGCAGTTTCTACATTAAAGGATTGGAAGGCATGGAATATGATATTCAGGAAGGCAAAAGATCTAGGTTTACAACCCAGAGACACTTATCCAGCAAAATTTTGAGTATATTCTTTCAGGGGGGAAAAATGGACTTTCAATAAGAAAGAAGATTTCCAAGCTTTCCTGAGGAATAAGCCAGACCTAAACAAAAATAATTGAAATCTAAACACAAGACCCAAGAGAAGCCTAAAAAGGTAAATAAGAAAGAGAAAATTTAAGTGACTCATTAAGGTCAAATTGTATGTATCTCTACATGGAAAGAGGATAACTGTAATTCTCAAAAATTACTATTAGTAGTAGGGCAGATAGAAGAAATATACTTAGAAGGAGGGGGAGGCAGTAAGCTGATTATGATGATGTATAATGATGTGATATGTACATAAATGCGATGATATGAAATGATATGTATGTATATGATATGATATATAAAAAAACAAGGGGTGAAAAAGAGGAATTCAATGAGAGAAAAGGGAAGGGAGAGACAGAATGGGATAAATTATATAATGTAAAAAGGCATGAAAAACCATTACGGAGAGGGGAAGATAAGGGTGGTAACAGGCAATGCTTAAACTTTTCTCTCCTTGTAACTGGTTCAGAGAGGGAAAAACAAATATACTCATTGGGGTATAGAATTATATCTTACCCTACAGAGAAGTAGAAAGGGAATAAGACAAGGGAAGGGGGAAGTAATTGGATGGAGGGGGAAGTGGTGGTGGTGGTGTGATAAAAAGCAAAACACTGGCAAGGAGGAACGGAATGAAAGGGAATAGAGCAGAATCAAAAGGGGAAAATAAGATGGAGGGCAATATACAGTTAGTAATCATAACTCAGAATGTGAATGAGATGAACTCACCCATTAAACAGAAGTGGATAGCAGAATGGATTAAAAACCAGAATCCTACTATTTGTTATTTACAAGGAGCAATAACATTTTATTATAGACAGGCTTTTCAGATACTCCTCAGTTGATGAACAACCACTTTATTTCCAGTTCTTTGCTATTCTGAAGAGTGCTACTAGGAATATTTTGGGATAGAGTGGACCTTTTTTCCCAGTCTTTGACTTTCTTGGAGGTATAAGCCCCAGCAATGGGAATGTGGAGTCAAAAAGTATGGACAGTTGGGGCAGCTGGGTAGCTCAGTAGATTGAGAGCCAGGCCTAGAGACAGGAGGTCCCAGGTTCAAATCTGGCCTCAGACACTTCCCAGCTGTGTGACCCTGGGCAAGTCACTTGACCCCCATTGCCTACCCTTACCACTCTTCCACCTATAAGTCAATACACAGAAGTTAAGGGTTTAAAAAAAAATTTAAAAAAAAAAGTATGGACAGTTTAGCCACTTTCCCCAACAATTCTAAACTGAGATCCAGAATGGTTAAATGCTACCCTAGAGCCCTTCCAACACAGACCATTTCTATCTCTTGTCCTCCTTGCCAATTTTCTGGGTGTGTGGTTAAACTGCCGAAATAAAACCTTACTGACTTGGAATACGTTTTCAGGTATTTTTTAATGGGTTTCAATTTAACTTGAACATGAGCTGAATATTTCTGGTCTTTGATTTTGGCTAAAATGTTGGAATCAAATTAGTTTGTTTATGACAATTTTATCATCTGAGACACATTGAAAAGCACTGAATTTTCCATAGAAGTTGCCACATTGTGTTTTTGATGTCAATGTTATGGTTTAAAAGCCCAGAACACTACAAAAGGAAAGTTTTTGTCTTTTATTTATTTATTTTCCCATAAAAAAATAGCCCCTGGGGGCAGCTAGGTAGCAAAGTGGATAGAGTACCAGGCCTGGAGTCATTAAGGACTTAGGTTCAAAGCTGGCTTCAGATACTTCCTAGCTGTGTAACCCTGGACAAGTCACTTAACCCCCATTGCATAGTCCTGGCCAGACTTCTGAACCAATGGCTACAATATGAACTTTACTGATAAAACCTTTTCCTTTGAACAAAATATTAGCTGTACTTCTCCCTGTGTTTAAATGGAGGAAAAAGAATCTAAAACCAGAGAGAATTAACTTTGTATATAAGAGAGTTAGTCAATAGCAGAATCAAGAGCAGTGTCAAAGTTATCTGTGAGGAGATAATTATTTAGAAACAATTTCTTGCTGCGCCTTGATCAAAAAATTTCCTTTAGAATTGGTTTCCTTTAGAATTCCTTTAAAATAAGGTTTCAAAATAAATAAATAAAAGGTGGCACCTATTATACTAGGTCATGTCATTGATTTTCAGAGTAACCAACAAAGTACCTGTTAGGGTTTTAAAGTCATCTTTTTAAGTATTTTACAATCATTTCAGTTCAACAAATTCAAAAAATATTTTTAAGTAGTACTTTATTTGTCTTATTATTTTATTATTATTATTATTTTTATTTTTAAACCCTTACCTTCTGTCCTGGAATCAATACTATGTATTGGTTCCAAGGCAGAAGAGTGGTAAGGACTAGGCAGTGGGGGTCAAGTGACTTGCCCAGGGTCACACAGCTGGGAAGTGTCTGAGGTCAAATTTGAACCTAGGACCTCCTGTTTCTAGGCCTGATTCTCAATCCACTAAGCCACCCAGTTGTCCCCCTTCAACAAACATTTTTAAGTACCTGAAATAACAGACACTGGGATAGGTGATGGGGAAATAAAGTCAACAAGTAAATGAGTGTTTATTAAGTATTTTTATATGCCAGCCACCATGCTAAGTCCAGGAAATGACTGAGCTGAAGTGAGCTTCAGGAAAAAGAATGGGGCATAATAGAGATAGTCTTGGGCAGCTAGGTGGAACAGTGGATAAAGTGCTAGGCTTGGAGTCAGGAAGGTTCATCTTTTGGCATTCAAAGATGGCCTCCAACACTTATTAGCTGTATAACCCTAAGCAAGTATCCTTGTATGTGCTTCATTTTCCTCATCTATAAAATGAGCTGGGGAAAGAAATGGCAACCTCCACTATCTTTGCCAAGAAAACCCTAAATGGGGTCACAAAGAGTCAGACACTGACTAAACAACAACAACAAGAGATAGTCTGAGTGCAGCCAGCAGAGGATACGAAAACAAAATGAAATAAGCTCCTGCCCTCAGGGAGCTTACATTTTACTGAAATGTAATTAAATGACCCATATTATCCCAAGAATTATATAATTATGTAATAAGACCTACATGTTTTTGTTTAGTCATTTTCCAGTCATGTCCAACTCTCAATAGAGTAACCGGGGTCCCATAGCTAGTAAATGTCTGAGGCTGGATTTGAACTCAGGAAGATGAGTCTTCTTGTCTTCAGGCTGGGCACTCTATCCATGTTACCATATAGCTACCCTCTGAGACATAGTTACAATCCCCTAAATTTAACTTTTCATCGAAAATATAAACAAACCTTTCAAAAGGATTTCAATGACAGCTACTTAAGTTAACCATGTGAGTGAACACAATTTAGGAGATACTGATTTTCTTAAGCTTTGCTCCATGCCGAATAGTTTGATATTTTTGAGGGGGGGGGGAATCACTGTTCAATCAGTATTCAGATTATTGCATGCATTTAATTTTGCTTTGAATAATACACCTTCCAAAGAGTCATTGCTGGATTTGCAGGAAAAAGATGTACTTTTGAATTCTGTGACCTTGACTTTCCTAGCCTTAGTTTTTTCCTCTGTAAAATGAGGGAATTGATCTGGGTGATGTGTGAGCTCCGTTCTGATTCTAAATCTATGAGTCTCTGATCTGGTTCTTTACAATGCTTTACAGATCAGGGTTTCCCGAAGCTTGGGTAGAGAGTGGTCTATTAAGAGACCTTGTTTCAATACTGAGCTGAACAGAGTGTGATTTCATGACCCAGTGATAGTGAACCAGTGGCTACATTATGAGCCTTGCTGATTATAACGCTTTTCTTTGAACATAATATTAACTGTATTTCTCCCTATGTTTAAATGGAGGAAAAAGAATTTAAACCCAGGGAGAAATAACTGTGCATATGATAAGAGAATTAGTCAATAGCAGATTGGAGAACAGTGTCAAATTTTTCTCAGAGGAGAAAGTTATTTAGAAGCAATTCCTTCCTGCATCCTGCTCAAAATGTTTCCTTTAAAAAGGCCTTTAAGAAATCACTCTTAAAAACAAAAGATGGAATTCAGTTAAATCCAAGGAACATTTACTAAGCAACTAATACTTTGCAAACTTCTTTGCCAAGAGCAGGAGATACACAGACTCTTCCCCCAAGGAATTTACCATATATTGTATAATAAATATATATAATGTCAAGGCCAAGACCGGACTATGCTGTGGGGTTTTTTTTTTAGTTGGAAAGGACTTTGGAGATCACCTAGCCTAGCATTTCCATTTTACAGAGAAAAGTAAAGAATAGAAGAGGTTTTCTAGCTTACCTAAAGTCACAGAGAGAAGAGGCTAAAAAGAGACTGGAACCTAGCCTTTTGACCACCAGTCCAGTTTGCCAGTCTTCTTATGTCAATGATGCTTACTTTCTCCTCTCTTCCACACTACCAATTTGAAAGTGTTTTCCCTTATTTACCAAAATTAGTGCCCTATCTTTAAACCTAAGGCATCCTGTGGCCCCTCGACTTCTTTCACTAGGCCATAATTCATCCTGTCACGGAGGCTCTTGCCCTCTCACTGTATATTAATTCATCTCTGAGTCACTCAAGGAAGAATAATCTTCCAACAGTATGTAGATACTCATAACAGAAGCTCCTTGCCTAGGATTCAATGCAGATGGATATCACATGTAAGTAGCCCATTTATATAATCTCGTTTGCATTTAGAGTTGACATTGCTTCTCTTCACTCTGTCCTAATGCCTAGCACAGTATGTACTTTGGGTCCTTTGCAAATGATTATTTATTAATCGACCATCCAATTCACTCTGACTACTTCAACTAGTACCTTTAAGAAGTTGGCTCTCAGACTCTGACTTATCTTTTGGGTGCCAGACCCACATCTCTACCTGCTCCTGGGACAGCTCCACTTGACTAATTCCAACAAGACTTCCAACTTGACAAGAATTCTTCTTACCTTTTGCCCTCAACCCATTTTTCCTTCTGGTATCACAGTTCCTATTTGGGAACCCACCATCCATCTTGCTTCCAATATTCAGACCCATTGCTCTCCCTTGACTCTTATACCTTTGAAACCCCTCTTATATTTGCCCTTTTCTCTCTCTTCCTTTTGCTTCTACTCAACCATAGGCCACTGTTACCACCTGTCTCAACTACTGTAGGAGCCTCCTAAATGAGTCTGTCTGTATCCATTCAATTCCTCATCCTCCAACCTATCCTCAGAAAATGGACAGCTCCTGTAACTTCATTTCACACCTCTTTATTATATTGCCAGTCAAGGTACTTCTTGGTCATGGAACCTTGGGTAATCTTCAGGATATAGTTCTGACTCCTCAGCAAGGACCTTATCTGTTCTAGTCCCCCTGATCCTTCTGGCTTTACCTTATGTCTCACTATTCCATGCACTTCACAATTCAGTAAAACTGGACTGCATTCTCCTGCCCAATCCCCAAAATGCCCTATGTTCTCCTGCTTCCATACTTTAGCTCTTTGGTCCTACAGGGGCCTTATCTTTGTACCCATTGAATTCCACTTATTTTTGAAAACCCAATTCAAACCTCCTAACTGAGGCTTACCCATGATTCCCTTGATCAGTAGTAATATTTGCCCAAGACCTCTGACAGCACTTAAGTTTGTAATGTTTGGGGCGTATATGTGGTGTTCCGGGAGGTCTAATACCCCAGGTATGAGAGCTTGCCTTTGGTGTCTACTTTTTCACTCACTTCTCACCTGTTTCTCCAAGAAGCTACAGCATGCATAGCAGCCACACTCTGGTAAACTGTCTCAGCAGATGGACTAAACCAGGCCGAGGGTAACCAACAGATCTCAAAATCATCGGGGAATTAGGGAGATATTTAACCTAAGCATGTAAAGACTTCACCCAGTGGAACAGGCAGATGAGAACAATTTGTTCCAATGGTCATGAAGGCCACTGAAGCAGGCACTGTGGAACTCTTAGATCTTTTTTTCCCTTTCATTAAAAAATTTTATTTAGCATATTTTTCCATGGTAACATGACTCATGTTCTTTCCCTCCCCTCTTTACTTCTCTCTCCCAGAGCTAATGAGCAGTTCCACTGGGTTATACATGTATCATTGTTCAAAACCTATTTCCATTTTATTAATATTTGCAATAGAGTAATCATTTAAACTCAAAATTCCCAATCATATCCCCATCAAACCACATGATTGATCATATTTTTTTTTCTGCATTTCTACTTACACAGTTCTTTCTCTGAATGTGGGTAGCGTTCTTTCTCATAAGTTCCTTGGTGTTGTCCTGGATCATTGCATTGCTACTAAAAGAAGTCCATTATATTTGATTGTGCCACAGTGTTTTAGTTTGTGTATAATGTTCTTCTGGTTCTGCTCCTTTAGCTCTGCATCAATTCCTGGAGGTCCTTCCAGTTCACCAGGAAATCCTCCAGTCCATCATTCCTTACAGCACAATAGTATTCCATCACTAGCAGATACCACCATTTGTTCAGCCATTCCCCAATCGAAAGGCATCCCCTCATTTTCCAATTTTTTGCCAATATAAAGACCCCTGCTATAAATATTTTTGTACAAGTATTTTTCTGTATTATCTCTTTGGGGTACAGATCCAGCAGTGGTATGGCTGGATCAAAGGGTATGCAGTCTTTTAAGGCCCTTTGGGCATGGAGCTCTTAGATCTTGGTTATACATCTGGACTTGGATGACTTGGTGACTAGAAGAAAGAGTGAGGCTGGTAACTGCCTCACTTAAATCTAATTTACTCACAAGTCAAGACATCACCCAGTGATATCCTTGGTCCTCTTTAAAGACTAAGGATGAACAACAATTTCAGAACAATATAATTTTCCATGCTTCTGTCTGTTTCAGCCCCCCCCCCCAGACTATAAACACAGGGAAGGCAGGCACTCTAGCTTATCTAAACTGTGACCCTGTCCCAGAGCCAACAGGGAATGGATCTGTGATTTATTCAATATAGAGAACTCCACAATCAAGAAATCCCTTTCTACCAATGTCAGGTGGCACCTTGTCTGCAATGTACAGGTTTAGAGAGTTGTCTGGGGTGACTGAGAGGTCAAGTCACCTGTCCAGGGTCACAAGCAGAACTTGCCCCCAGATCTTGCTGGCTTAGAGGCCAGCTTTCTGTTCACACTGCAGTGCTTCCTTTTACAACGAGCATAGGAGACAGTATCCCTTGAATGTTTATTGAACAAATCCATGTGGAGCTTGGTGGATCCTGTGCTGCAGCTGTAAACATTTTTGAGTGCTTGATGGTGGGCTTCCAAGTGCCACTGAATTGGAGCTGGGAAGGTCAACCTCTATTCAGAGCATGAATTCCCTACAGTGACGAGGAGGTTGTATGATCTTTACTGCTAGTAACCTGTGTTTCTACTTAATCTAATTAGACCAATATCCAGTGTCCAATACATGAAAGCCTCTGATATTAAGTCCTTGAACAAGACACTCCATCTCTCAGCTTTGGGCATTTTCACTAACTGTTCCCTTAGCTCCCCATTAAGTGAGCTCCCCAAGGGCAGGGACTGTCTTCTGCCTTTCTTTGTATCGCCGGTTTAGCCCAGTTCCTGGTACTTAATAAATGGTTATTGACCAAGTGATGTTAACAAAGACAAAAACCAAATTGCCTTTGCCCTTAAGAAGCTTATAAACTGGGTTTTTCAGGACAATGAGGCTTTTTAAGAGGCAAAGAGGAGAGAATGTAATCTATGCTATGGGCCAGCCTTACAAAGGCTGGGAGACAGGAGATTTCTTGTACGTCCTTAGTACTAGTATGCATGTTGTTACCTCCATTAGAATATGAACTCTTTGAGGGCTGGAGATCACGTTTTTTATCTCTTTTTACATCAAGCACTTAGCCCAGTGGTGGCACATAATACACACGCTTTGCTTACGAATTCTGCTGTGAACGTGTAATTTCATAACCACATACAAGGCTTACTGACACACGACGGCTTTCTTGACTCCGTTTTTCTCTTTTCAGTTTTGGCCAACATGGTGGTTAGGTAGGCAGCTGACGAAAGTGACAGCCTTGCAGGCATTCAGGAAAACCTGCCCGTTGACAATTGATTGCAATATCGGGCAGTGAGGCAGCATTGCCCTAATTCAACGTGGAGGTGTTCTTGCTACTATTGCCGGACCCACACTTGAACAGTGAACTCGCCTCAGTGCCGAGGAACTAAATCTTCTAGGGAGAGATCTCAAGGCACCAGTTCAGGGTGGCTACCCGGCGAGGAAGGTCTCTTAGCCTCGCCCAGTGAAAGGCCTTCTGCCTAAGCCTCCAGGGCAGGATTTTTCAGCTGGGAAAAAGTTTATCTCCCATCCTACTTCTTTTCTCCCCTCCGAGTGCGGGGCTCTTTTCCCACCGTGAGCCTTCAAACTCAAGAAAGTTATTTCTAGTTTGTCTTTGGAAGGCACGGAAGGCTCCGCCCCTCCCTGTGACACATCTTTCTTGAGGGGGTTCGCGGGTCCTCCTGCCACGCACTTCTCCAGCACCCGGAGCCTCTTTCCCCCCTCCTCTAGGCCAGCTTGGACAGGTCCGACCCCGCCCCACCCCGCCCCGACCAACTCCTCTCCTTTGGTTCCATCCTTCCCCTCCTGCGTTCCTTCCGGCCCCACCTAGTGTCGTCATCACGCAAGCGCACTGGCAGTTAGTTTCCCCGCCTCCTCGGGAAGGAGAGGAGGGAGCGGGGCAGCTCTCCGCCTCCGCCTCCGCCTCCGTCTCCCCCCTCCTCCCGCCCAGGTCGTTCCTCGGTTGCCACTTGAACTCTCGCGAGGCTCAGCTCCCGTCAGAATTTTGAGGGCCCCCTCTCCTCAGCAGCTGCCGCCGTCGCCGCCGCTGTCCCTGCGGTAGAAGCTGGAGCCGCCGCCTGCGCCCCCGCCCTCCCCCGCGGCGCGGAGCCCGATCCGGAGCCGCCCCCTCCTCTTCCC
>NC_058136.1:54897912-54917305 GCF_016433145.1 Gracilinanus agilis | reverse complement strand
CTCTCTCTCTCTTTCTCTCTCTCTCTCTCTCTCTCTCTCTCTCTCTCTTTCTCTCTCTTTCTCTCTCTCTCTCTCTTTCTCCTCCCTCCTTATATTACATGAATTATGGAAATTAATGAAAACCCATGAAAATGACCCTAGATCTCTTCATTTGCAAACTTGTATTCCTTCATTCAGTTCCAAGAAAACAAATGGGGAAAAATCCTAGGATCACTGATTTAGACCTGGAAGGAGCCTCTCAGGACATCCAGCCCAACACCTTCATTTTACAGGTGAGGAAACTGAGGCCCAGAGACAAGAAACTTACCCAAGTTCATATTGGTAGTAAGTAGCAAATCAGGGATTGAGACCTAGGCCCTCAGACTCTAAATCACTTAAGTGCTTGTAATCATAATAATTAACATTTTTGTAGGACTGGAAGTTTATGGGGTGTTTTACATATATAACCAATACTCTTTGGACTCACTGTTCCAAAGTCAGACAGGCGACATCTCCTCAGAGTTCAAGGTATGCCCTTAAGGGGACTCAGTCAAGGATCAAGTGTAGTTAAGTTTTAAGCATTTATACCTCAGAAATTGGCAAATCCTGTATAAATTAGAGGTTGATTCATTGTTTTGGTGGCTGGCTTTAGTCTTAAGAAGTGATAGAAAGAGTGTCAATAATGCAGATTAAACTTATAGGTGTGTCTTTTTTTTTTAACATTTATTAATATACATTTTTAACATGGTTACCTGATTCATGCTCCTCCTTTCCCCTTCACCCCCCCTCCCCCCGCACTCCCCCCACCCATGGCCGATGCGCATTTCCACTAGTTTTGTCATGTGTCCTTGATCAAGACCAATTTCCAAATTGTTGGTAGTTGCATTGGTGTGGTAGTTTCGAGTCCACACCCTCAATCACGTTCACCCCGACCCTTGCCTTCAAGCAGTTGAATAGGTGTGTCTTTTGAGAGAGAGTGAGAAAGCTTGTTGTTAAATACTTGAGCATTTACCAGCATACCCCTGGGTTGGGCTGTTTATCCTCAAAAGAAATTGCCTTGAGTCTTCAGTGTAGTTCCCCCAACTGTAAACCACCACCAACTAGCATCCGATTCCATTTAACCAATGTCATCGATTAGCTTTCACAAAAAGATTTATGAGGAAGATTGAGCAAGAACAGAGGCATGCTCTCCCTTACACTTTCTTTGCCTTTGAGGAGAATAAACTTCGACTTTATTCAGTTGCAACATAGCATTGGTCCCACCAAGTGCATAGCCCAGTGTGGCATTGATGCTGGGATGTGGGATGAGCTGGGCTGGTAACTCCTCTTTCCCCTGGCCCTCAAAGCTGCACTGCTGGGTATAAAGCCCAGCATGGACTTGACTCCTGAATGATGGGAGCCTCCGATGTCCTTCACCTAAAAAGAAAGCGCAAACACCAGAGCAAGGGATTGAATCTGATAGGCCCAAGGCCTCCCCTTTACAGTTCTCTCACAGGAATGCCAAGAGAAGGGACAAGGTTGTCTTCAGGTTTGGCTTCCACTTGACATTACACAGCCACAGCTAAAGAGGTTTCTTCTACTTATCACTTGGTTAACAGACTGGAACCAGATACAGAGTCATGCTCCAAAGTCTTCCTGGGAACTGCATCTTAGCTTCATGCTGGCAACTAGAGAGTGGGCTTGGAGGCAGGAGGACCTGAGTTCAAATCCACCCTCAAACACTTGATGTGTGACCCTGGGCAAATCACCGCTGCCTCAATTTCCTCATCTGTAATATGGGGATAATAATAGCACCTACCTCCCAGAGTTGTGAGGATCGAACCAGATGAGATTTGTAATGTGCTTAGCCCAGGGCCTGGCTCAAAGGAGGTTCTATATAAATGTTAGCCATTATTATTATGTAGCCTCAGAGTGAGAAGGAGACAGTCTCCAGTTACACATACATGAACTCATTTAAACTTCCCAACAACCCTAAATATCCTCGCCTCCTTGGCAAATCTTTTTCCAAGTGCCAAGAGGGCAAATTCAAGCTGTCTGTGAGCTCCCAGATTATTGGAGAGAGTTGAGGGAGAAAGTACTTGCTTTGGGCTGCTGGTAGAGGAGTGGGGCATGCAAAAAAAAATGCCTCTGGCACTGGGAAGAGGGGGAATGGAGCAGTTCCCCCAGTGCTACTTCTTTGCCAATACTGTATCCTAGGGATCTTATCCCCATTTTACAGAAGATGAAACTGACCACTAGAGGTTATATGACTTGCCCAGGGACACACAGCTATGTCAGTGGCAAGATTCAAGTCAAGCAGTTTCTCTGCTGTAATATGCTGACTCTCCAACAAATAACCATCATTTCCCCAGAACTTTATGTTATTTGTCTTTGAAGTGGGGCTCTGGGGACCAGCTTTTGCTACAGTACCAACAATGTACAGAATATAGGCAGAACTATCCTGCTCCAAAGTTGTTTTGGGACAAAGTACCCAAAGGAAACTGCCATCTAGCTGCCCTTCTGAAAAGACAAAGATATTCAAATTTGAAAAGTCATTGGGATTCTACAATCTTTCCACCTAACTATTCAATCTGGAAAAATACAATGGTTGACCAATTGGGCAATTGTCGTCTTTGCCTCTTGCTCTCTACTCTTTGGCCCTTTCACTATTGGTTAATGCCACCAGAGGCTGAGGAGGGAAAGGAGATGAAACTAATCAGTTACCTTGGTTTTTTTGATCCATTCTGGAAGAAGTGTTTTGCGGGAGAGGAGATAAAAGCAAATGACTGAACTAGAGTTTGGAGACTAGCCATCACTTCCGATTGTTCAAATGATCAAGGCCACTTATTGGGCAAATAAAAGAACTAGGGTTGTACTTGCCCTGGGCTTTTGCAGAAGCAAAGTCTGACATCTGGGGTCCCCAACCAGTAGATCAAGATCTACTAGTAAATCTTGCAGCCTTAGCCTGGAGCAGGTCACCAAAGCAAGGCCTCACCCTCTCTGCTGTGACTCTTTTCTTTATCACTTACTCCTATACCTGGTTCTCATCGGTTTCAGGTATGACTCTGGGCAAGTCACTTAAGCTTCCCTGAACATTCATAGAAAGATGGGATCCTGTAAGACCTTCTTCACAGTAAAGAGACAACACTGAATTTGAGCCTCCCAGCAAGCCTTCTGGACGGCTAGCAGAATGGAGAGCTGTCCCCTACTGAGTTCAGTGACCTACATCCACACCCCATGACTTTGATGTGAAAGGTCATATGGTTAATGTTAGAGGAGCAAGGAGAGACATAACATTTCATGATACAGGGAGGGTTTGTGCCCAAACAAGATGAAATGAACAATTTCAGTTACCTAAAATTAAAAAGCAAATAATTTGGGTTAAAATTTTTAAGGATAACAGGTAATTGGGGGAAATTTTTTGGAGTAAATTCCTCTGACAAAGGTCTCATCCAAGATCTATATAAGGAATTGATTCAAATTTATAAGACTAAAAGCCATTTTCCAATGGATAGTCAAAGGGTACGAGCAGACAGTTTTCAAGGAAAGAAATCCAAGATATCAATAGCCATAAGGAAAAAAAAGTTCCAAATCACTAATTTTTTTTTTTATCCTGGGACTCCATTCTAGGAGCATAGGGCCACAACCAGTAGGCAATGGGTCGCTCAGGGTCACCCAGCTGGAAAGTGTCTGAGCCCAGATTTGAACCTAGGACCTTTTGTCTAGGCCTGGCTCTCAATCCACTGAGCTAGCCCAGCTGTCCCTACTTTAGGTTGCAGTTTCTTTAGCAGATGTAGTTTTTACAGGGTGGGGTTGCTAGCCCCACGCCCAACCCTCCTCCTTTTTCATCCGGGCTAGGGACCTTCCTTAGCCCAGGAGTGGTAAGGGTGGGCGATAGGGGTCAAGTGACTTGCCCAAGGTCAAATCACTAATAGAGAAATGCAAATTAAAACAACTCTGAAGTTCCACCTCACACCCATAAAACTGGCAAAAATGACAATTGTCAGAGAGACTACAGCAGGAAAACTGACACTAATACATTGTTAGTGGAGCTGTGAATTACTCCAACCATTCTGGAAAGCAGTTAGGAACTTTGCCTCAAAAATTACTAACCTCCTGACTGAACAATACCACTAGTAGCCCTGTTTTCCAAAGAGATCAAAGAAAGAGGGAAAGGACTCATAACACAAAAATATTTATAACAGCTATTTTCATAATAGTAAAAAAAAACCCTTGAAAACGAAGGGGCTGTCTATAATTCTAGCATATGAATATAATGGAGTATTGTTCTGCCATAAGAAATAATGAATGGATAATGTCAGAAGAAATTGGAAAGGTGTCTATGAACTGATTTATTTTTTATATACCTTTACTTTGTGTCTTAGAATCACTATTTTGTATTGGTTCCAAGGCAGAAGAGCAGAAAGGGCTAGGCAATGGGGGTTAAATGACTTATCCACAATCACACAGCTTAGAAAGTATCAGAGGCCAGATTTGAACTTACAACCTCCCGTCTCTAGGCCTGGCTCACAATCCACTGAGCCAACCCCTCTTATGAAATGATTTAGAGTGAAGTGAGCAGAACTGAGAGAACAAATGATATAAAGACAACATTTTAGAGAAAAATAACTGGGAATCTTAGAACTTTATCAGTACAATGATAAACCATGAATCTAGGGGACTGAACATGAGTTCTTCCAGTCACCTGTACTCTCAGAAAAGTAGTGGACTTAAAATCCAGAATGAGATATGGATATTTGAATGTGGCTAATGTGTGTTTTGGGTTTTCTTTGCTAGTCTGAGTATTATATGGGTTTGGGCTTTGGTCTAGGAAGGGGAAAACAGTTTCCAGAAAAAAAGGAACTCAAAAAAAGGCTAGGTGTGAAATCCAATGGAGTTTTTGGACTCAAAAGAGAGTGCCAATGTATAGCCTGTTGTTTGCCATTATAAAGTGGCTGAAAGAGGGGCAGCTGGGTAGCTCAGTGGATTGAGAGCCAGGCCTAGAGACGGGAGGTCCTAGGTTCAAATCCGGCCTCAGACACTTCCCAGCTGTGTGACCCTGGGCAAGTCACTTGACCCCCATTGCCTACCCTCACCACTCTTCCACCTATAAGTCAATACACAGAAGTTAAGGGCTTAAAATAAATAAACAAACAAACAAATAAATGAATAAATGAATAAATAAGCAAATAAATAAATAAATAAAGTGGCCGAAAGAATAAGAACCCAGAAGGTTAGAACAAACAAGCAACTCTCGAAGGTAAAATTCAGAAAAATCGGGATTCTAATCTTTTCCAACTTCCTAAAGGGCCTAGACTTGAAAGGAGATGACAAAGTGAAAGGTTGCAAGGGACCGATTGACTTCCTTAATATCCCCCTCAGAAATAACAACAGAAATGCACTTGACTCAGCAAAAAAGCACAATTCAGAATTGCTTTAAAAAAATCACTAAAGCATGAGCAAACCAAAGAAAATGAAACCAATACACAGAAAAAAGGTGGTGGAGTTTTCAAAGCAGAGGCAAAAACGTGTGACTTAAAGGGCCCTAAAACAGTATTAATCAACTGGAGCAGTGGAAACAAAGCCAGGGTATGTCCAATCAAATGGATCATAGACATACTGAAGGAACGAACTATCACAAAAACAAATCAAGAAGGAAGGAACTGGGCGCAGCTAAAGACTCCACAAGATGATGAAACTCGAGCAGTTTAGAAGTATACAGAAATGTTCACCCATGAATGCAAGAATAGAAACATGTCAATGGAATCAAAGAAACTTGTTTACTTCTAATAGATAAGAGATGCTAAGGAATACTCTTAGGTTTAGTCAAATTGCTTTTATTGAGGGATAGATTGAAAGAATTTTCAAAGCAGGAAAAAAACAGCTTTCTGTGGTTCTTGGGATCCCTCTAAATAGCCATGATAACCATAGTATTGAGGATTTGCGGGGGGGGGTGTCCCCCTTCCTCCCCCTAGAACTTTGTGCTTGGGGCTGCTAGAATGGGTAAGGGGGCCTCAAAGTTTCTTGACATTCTAGCACTCACAATTAGTAGGGCGTAATGGCAGGAAAGCTAATAAACTGTTCAATAGTGGAAGGAAGGCTGGGCTTGGAAAAAAAAGGAGAATTCCCCCTTAGATACTCAGTAGCTGTGTGACCATAGGCAAGTCACTGAACCTCTGTGAGCCTCAGTGTTCTCATCTGTAAAATGGGGATTGTGATAACTATAATATCTACCATACAGGGTTATTGCGTGGTTCAAAAGATAATATTCATCAAGTCAGGTCAGCAAACTTTTAGTGGGCGGTTAGTATATGATGAGCATCGTGCTAAGGGCTAGAAAAACAGAAGACAACAGAAAGTGCTTTGTAAACATTAAAATACTATTGAAATGCCAGTTATTGTTAGTATTGTTTCTACTTCATCAGCTAGTTCCTGTTTGTGCTTAGTGCTAGGAGAGATCTTCAGAGGTAGCTTTAATTTTGGATAGAAATCACCCCCACCTACAAATTGGCCCCTTTGCATCGTGCTCTTGGGGTCACCCTGTTTATTCCGTTTACAGACCTCTTGGAGTGACCAGGCTTTAGGCAAATATATTTGGATTCATCCATCTTAGGTACATGTTTTCCTTGGATAAATTTCATTCTGGTATGGTGAAAAAGAACACTGGGCTGAGAGGACCCACGATCAGATCTTGACTCTGCTGATTGCTGTCTAGGTAACCTTGTCCTCTTTGGGCCCCAGTCTCCTCCTCTGTGAAATGAGATGGTTGGACTGGATGACCTCTGAGGTCCCTGCCAGCTCTAAGTTTTAGTTAAAGTCCTATATGTTAAGCTGCTTTGTAGAAATCAAACGCTAACTGGCATCTAAACTTCTTTGGACATTTCACTTCCAAGGAGAGGCTACTTGCCCAGGCTAGGAAGAAGGTCAAAAAGAGCAGGGAGCTCGGGCCACTGAGCGGAACAAGCTCAGATTCAGGCCCGGCTCCATCATCACAGAGACATCCAAGTCTCATTTGGAAAGTACCGATAAGGACGGTTCCCTCGATGACATTCCATTCTGGCCCTCTGTGAGTGAAGCAAGGTGGGGTTCTGGTTACACCTGGGTATAGTCTGAAGCCTCCATAAACCAAGCAGGCAGAGGGAGAAAGAAAACCATTAATGCCTTCTGTTTCTGACATATTGAAAGAATACACAAAGTTTTGGATTGTTTAATGAAATTCATTGGGCGGGGGAGGCTTTGTGCTCAGCATCAGTATCAGCCTCTAGCTTCCTCCATAGTCAGGCAGGGGTTTGCCAAAGGACCAAAGGAGCCGAAGGCAAAGAAAAGCACAACTGCATTTATATAATATTTTAGAGTTTAGCATCACACTGGAGCTTCCCAGTAACCTGTGAGGGGGAAGCCAGAGGCGGCACATTTTATTAGTGAAGAAACTGAGGCTTACAAAGGTTAAGTGACCAGAAGATGCTCATGCCACTGATGCGTGTTCAGTTGGGGGACTTGAGGCAAGGTCTTCCTCACTTAAGGCCCAGCTCACTGTCTACTAGACCTCAAGGTTTCTCCCACTAGTCTTCAGTAATTCAATAAACATTCATTAAGGGCTTTCAGTGTTCCAGGCACTGTGCTAAGCTGTGAGTATACAAGTAAGAAAAAGAGAGACAATTTCTAGCCTCAGGGAGCTTATAGTCAAATGAGGAAGATAATACAGAAAAGAAGCTGAATAGTGGTAGGAAGGCTTAACCAGCAACAGGAGTATGCAAGCAGAGCTACTGATGGAAAGTTCTGATATGACCCCTCTAGATGGAGCTCCACTCTCCAGGCCTTCAAACAGAGGGAAGAGGCAACTGGAGGACTTTTGACAACATGGAGGACCAAAGCTGAGAGATTTCAGGTGATCAGGTTATTCTGGGGCAGGTAGGATGTTTCATATAGCCATGGAGAGCAGAGACACTAATAGAAAATAGAGAGCTATAGAAACCTTATTGGGACTCTGTGACTTATGCTGGGCCACTAGGGGCTTATTTTTTAATTAAATTTATTTGCTTTAAAGTATTTTTCCAAGGTTACGTGATTCATGTTCTCTCCCTTCCCCCTCCCAGAGCTGACAAGCAATTCTTCTGGGTTATACATGTATTATCACTCAATACCTATTTCCATATTATTCATTTTTGTCATAGAGTAATCTTACAAAACCAAAAATCCAAATCCTGTACCCATATAAACAAGTGAAAAATCATGTTTTTCTTCTGTGTTTCTACTCCCGCAGTTCTTTCTCTCGATGTGGAAAATATCTTCTCATAAGTCCCAGAGAATTGTCCTGGATCATTGCATTGCTATTAGTAGCAAAGTCGATTACATTTGATTGTTTCATAATGTTTCAGTTTCTGTGTACAATGTCCTTGTTCTGCTCATTTCACTCTGCATCAGTTCATGGAGGTCTTCCCAGTTTTTATAGAAATCAAGCAGTTCATCATTCCTTATAGCACAATAGTATCCCATCACCATCACATACCACAATTTGTTTAGTCACTCCCCAATCAAGGGACACCCCTTTATTTTTTTTTAAACCCTTGTACTTCGGCGTATTGTCTCATAGGTGGAAGAGTGGTAAGGGTGGGCAATGGGGGTCAAGTGACTTGCCCAGGGTCACACAGCTGGGAAGTGGCTGAGGCCGGGTTTGAACCCAGGACCTCCTGTCTCTAGGCCTGACTCTCACTCCACTGAGCTACCCAGCTGCCCCCAACACCCCTTTATTTTCCAATTTTTGCCACCATAAAGAGTGCGGTTATAAAAATTTTTGTACAAACATTTTTTTAATCTCTTTGGAGTATAAACCTAGTAGAAGTATTGCTGGATCAAAAGGCATTCATTCTTTTAAAGCCCTTTGGGCATAATTCCAAATTGCCTTTCAGAATGGTTCAATCAATTCACAATGCCACGAGCAATGCATTAGTGTCCCAATTTTGCCACATCCCCTCCAACATTTATTATTTTCCTTTAAAATCATATTGGTCAATCTGATAGATGTGAGGTGGTACCTCAGAGTTTTTTTTGATATGCATCTCTGTAATCAGGAGGGATTTAGAATACTTTTTCATGTGATTTTTGATAGTTTTTATTTCTTCATCTGAAAACTGCCTATTCGTGTCCTTTGGCCTTTTGTCAATTTGGGGAACTGATTTCTTATACATTTCACTTAGTTCCTTATGTATTTGGGAAATTAGACCTTTGTTGGAGAATTTTGTTATAATTTTTTCCCCGTTTGTTGTTTTCCTTCTAAGTTTGGTTGTATTGGTTTTGTTTGTACAAAACCTTTTTAATTTAATATAATCAAAAGTAATTATTTTACATTTTGTAATTTTTTCTAACTCTTGCTTGGTTTTAAATTTTTTTCCTTTCCCAGAGATCTGACAAGTATACTGCTCACCTAGTTTACTTATAGTTTCCTTCTTTATATTTGCCATTCACCCATTTTGAATTTATCTTGGTGTAGGGTTTGAGATGTTAATCTAAAGCTAATCTCTCCCATACTGTTTTCCAATTCTACCAGCAGTTTTTGTCAAATAGCAGGTTCTTGTCCCAAAAGCTGGGATCTTTGGGTTTATCAAACACTAGCTTGCTGAGGTCATTTACTCCAAGTCTATTCCACTGATCCTCCCTTCTATCTCTTCGCCAGTGCCATATTGTTTTGATGACCGCTGCTTTATAGTACAGTTTAAGATCTGGTGCTGCTGCTAGACCACCATCCTTCCCATTTTTTCATTAGTTCCCTTGATATTCTTGATCTCTTGTTCTTCCAGATGAACTTTTTAATAATTTTTTTCTAATTCTATAAAAAAGTTTCTTGGTAGTTTGATAGGTATAGCACTGAATCAATAAATTAATTTGGGTAGGATGGTCATTTTATTATATTAGCTCATCCTACCCACGAGCAATCGATGTTTTTCCAATTGTTTGGATCTAGTTTTATTTGTGTGAAAAGTGTTTTGTCATTGTGTGGATATAATTCCTGAGTTTGTCTTGGCAAATAGATTCCCGAATATTTTGTCTTGTCTAGAGTGATTTTAAATGGAGTTTCTCTTTCTAACTCTTGCTGCTGAGATGTGCTGGAAATATGTAGAAATGCTGATGACTTATGTGGGTTTATTTTGTATCCTGCAACTTTGCTAAAGTTATTCTAAGTATATCATCTGCAAAGAGTGATAGTTTAGTTTCCTCATTGCTTACTTTTAATCCCTTCAATTTCTTTTTCTTCTCCAATTGCTACTGCTATCATTTCTAGTACGATATTGAATAGCAGAGGTGACAATGGGCATCCTTGCTTCACTCCTGATCTTATTGGGAAGGCTTCTAACTTGTCCCCATTGCAGATGATACTTGCTTAGGGGTTTATTTCTTAAGGCTTTTTCCTCTGTTACTAGCTCTAATTGTCATAGACTTTCATATCTTATCTGCTCCTGCTTTCTGCTCATCTCAGGAAAGAACTAGACAACTTATTTTCTTTCTTTTTTAAAACTTTACTTTCTGTCTTAGAATCAATACTATGTATCAGTTCCAAGGAAGCAGAAGAGGGGTAAGGGCTGGGCAAATGGGGGTTGTGACTTGCTCAGGGTCACACATCTAGGAAGTGTCTAAGAGCAGATTATGAACTTGGGACTTCCCATCTCCAGGCCTGGTTCTCAATTCATTGAGCCACCTTGCTGCCTCTGACAACTTATTTTCTTGTATACCATTGACAAAATGTAACTTTCCCTTTCTACAATCCGTATGCCATTTGAAGCTCAGGTCAACAGAAGGCCAAAGGTGGGGGGTAGAGAGAGACAGAGACGGAGAGAGAGAGAAAGGAAAGAGAGAGTGAGTGCTTTTCCTGATGTCTTAGACTCTAGAAGACTCTCAGATGCCCTCAAATCTGCTTCTACTTTTTTGATATGACCAAACACTTTCTGTTCTGAGCTTAACCTTTTTTTCCCCATATAGCTGCAGGATCATGGACAATAGTTTAATTTCTCTGAGCTTCCATTTCTTCATCTGTGATATACTAAGAACAATACCTGGATAAGTTTAAAGACATTCCATTTAATAAAAATAATCAACTGAATGCTCTTCCTAAGAATGTTATTAGAGCGGGCAGCTGGGTAGCTCAGTGGATTGAGAGTCAGGCCCAGAGACGGGAGGTCCTGGGTTCAAATCCGGCCTCAGACACTTCCCAGCTGGGTGACCCTGGGCAAGTCACTTGACCCCCATTGCCTACCCTTACCACTCTTCTGCCCTGGAGCCAATGCACAGTATTGACTCCAAGACGGAAGGTGAGGGTTTAAAAAATAAAAAATAAAAAAAGAATGTTATTAGAAAATATAATCCAGCACATGAACATGTATTTTATTAGACAGAAACAATAATGAAAACATGCAACTCAAGCATCCTAGTCCTCTGTCTCTTTTCCCTTAAGTTTATGGTCTTTAAATCTCATAGAGAAGCTGCTATTAAACTCTTTTTCATCCTTGTATAAATTATATTCATTAAATTGAAATCTCTTGGGGGCAGCTGGGTAGCTCAGTGGATTGAGAGTCAGGCCTAGAGACGGGAGGTCCTGGGTTCAAATCCAGCCTCAGCCACTTCCCAGCTGGGTGACCCTGGGCAAGTCACTTGACCCCCATGGCCCACCCTTACCAATCTTCCACCAGGGAGCCAATACACAGAAGTTAAAGGTTTAAAACAAAAAAACAAAACAAATTTGAAATCTCTTCCAGTATCAGCACCACCGACTGCAACAGCACTGTGTCTTTTTAACTTTTCATATGGTTGAGTGGATTGGAAGAGGTTTGCTTAACACTGGTTATCTCAAAATTCTGAAAATCGTTCAAATCAATTGCATGTTTTAAAAGGTCACTTAATACACTTTTATTTTCACCAGATGCCCATGGTGAAATGAGTTCTTCATAAAGCCACATAAAGGATCCCAATACATAATCTAAAATGTTTTCATTATTGTCCTGTCCAATAAAAGACATGTTCATGTGTTAGATTATATTTTCTCGTACCATTCCTAGGAAGATTATTCAGTTTATTATTTTCATCAAATGGAAAGTCTTTAAACTCATCCAACTTATCAAATCTTCACCTTGAGATTCATGCTTTCTAGTACCAATCTTTAAATTTCCCAAAGCTCTTATGGTACATTAGATTAGTCTTTTCGTTTTCTGAATGTTAGTTACCTTGAGTGCAACACAATTAAAAGTAATTAAAATCTTTGAATATGTCAATTGTTACAGCAATGACTTACAAGAAATTAATATCAACTAATCTCTTTGCCAAACCATGATAAGGAAAAGAGAAACGCAGGATATTCATGCCATTCAGAAATAGCATAAACTACATGCTGCCCATCTCAATCCCAATACTCGACCAATTTTAATAATTTCCATTCTAAGTCGTTTTGATTTTTATTAGATTGATAAGTAGAATAAAATGATTAACTTGTTTTATTTCAGATATTTAATGGTCAAATAGTAATTGCAACTGATGATTTAAACAATGCCAACTGATAATTTTAGTAAAATTTCCCAACAAATTTGTAGCTACTCAAGACTTTCTTCTTGCACTGTATTAGCACCATAAGAACAAATGGCCATTAAGTTTGCTTTTAAGTATTCATTGTTAAAGTCACAATTATTTCAAGTAGACAATAATGTACTGAAAATACATTCCTCGGTGGTTGACACCAATTCTTTTAAAGCAACAAATAACATTTACCGCTGCAGGAGCTGATTGAACTGCACGCTGGAGACAAATTGCTAGGATGCTTCTCTTCCAAACTGTAGATAATGTCTTGTTAATTATGATACGGATTTTGGCATTCTCCTCCATAAGATTCTTAAATATCTTCATTTTCATTTCTTTGCAATATGTTCTACTTATTACTATATACTGTGTACATAAACAATTGCCAACATATACTCTATTTTTCTCTCATAATTCTATTGCCACCTCAGTATTACGTAAAGGCTTATAACATTCTACCAAACTGTAAACAGTATGGAAAACTTTTATGGTATTTTTATTACTTAATCACTGATATTTCCATTGTTTATTTTATGTACTGCACTAATTGGACATTGTCATTGGCTATGGTTTAAAAACGTCTTGAATTTTAGTATAGGCTTTAGAATAATCACGTTCTTTTTTTTTTCCCTGCAGAAAAATCTGCCTGGTAGTTTTAGAATTGCCATTTGAGGTTACTAAATATAAGTTCCAGTCCTTGGACATTCAGACATGCTTTTCCGCTATCATTCCAAAATGATGAATGATCAAACAATCCTTACAACATCCTAATTTACCTTCTTTTATTTCAAGCCATTTGTGCTGTTCTGTAAACACGAATGCTTGTTTTCATTCCTGAAATTTCAGTCCTGAAGCACAAGATTATTTCTTTCTTCCTTTGATGAACATGATGGATTTTTTCCAATGATTTGGTTATTTTCTTTTTTCATCTTCTATGCATGAACAAAAACAATAGCTCATGCCGTTGTTTTGGCATTTTAGACAGCAGAATCTGAAAAATAAGTTCATATTACATTAGCAAAATTCAGAATACTACTGGAGGGCAAAAATTTCAGTAAATGACATCTTTATATCCTTTTAGAAATAACAAATTTGAGGTTAAATCACCTCGTTTTTTGTTTATGCCTATAACTTCAATGTGACTTGCTATTTCTTGCAAAATCCACCATCAGTCTTTTCTAATTCTGTTGCTGACAATAGCGCCACAAAGTCAGACTCTGACTAAATGCTTGAATACTCTCTGATTCGGAAAAGAAGTTATTCATGTTTTGTTGATGAACAAGGGTAACCAGAATTCTGGCATGAATGATGGCTGATTTTTTAATTTACATTAACGAATAAGACGAAAGCAAATGTGTTATGTTCTTCAATGAGCTGTGCAACTTCTTTGTTGCACTGGATAATAATTTTAAAATACCAGAAGAATATGTCCACAAGTTTTTGTGTGCTCTTCTAATTGTGACATGACACACTTAAAAGTTTGCTCTCCATCACTTTTTTGAGTCTAGCAAATCAAAAAAGAATGACTCAAGCCCTGATGTGTGGCATTGTCCATTTTTATGGTGTAAATACTCCTAACGTGGCCTATTTCAAACTACCAATGTAATGTCTCTAAAGCCAGAGTTGGGAAGAGTAGGACAGGATTATATAGTATTATATAGTGTTTCCATCACAATCAGAAATAACTTCAAGAACATAGATAATACTTAAATGACAGGAAATAAATTAGGAAGTTTTGAGTTTTTGCTACTTTTGTTTTTAGTAGAATTTAACTGCAAGTTTAAATAATTTAATTTTTAATAATGGCAGTCTCTAACAACTGGCTTGAATAATTCCTGAAAATCTAACAATCATCTCTTCCAAGCTAGCATGGGCTGGCTTGAGTAAACTACTGCGTATAAATAAGAGCTGTCGGTGGGATTAGAAACATCCCAAACTGAGGGATCACAGAGGAAGTTTTGCTATTTGGGAGTTCTAGAAAAGATTTAGTACTAGTTCGGCCATCTAGTATAACTCCCTTATTTTGCAAAGGTGGAAACTGAGGCTCAGGGAAGTGAAATGACTTGTCCAAGGTCCCACAGGCAGCAAATGACAGGGGGAAAATTACTTGGAGATCCATCAATCTTCCCACTGTACCTGGCTTTAGGATCTATACTTGGATACTTCAAGCATTTTTTTAGTAGAGAGCTTTGCGAATTGTCAGGGCCAAAAGGATTCCTCTCTTGGCGGCCACCCCTCTGCTCATAGGGCTCTGAACTTAGCTAGGCTAGTCTTCCAGTAACAGGCACAGGCCATTTTCAGACCTCTTCCTTTATTTCCATAGTCATTCAGCTGCCAAGTCTTACTGTCTCCACCTCTAGCACATCCCCTATCCATTCCCTTCACACAGCCAGCACCCTAGCTCAGGTAATCAGCACCTCCTGCCCCTTTATTGATCTTCCTGTCTCATCTCTCCCTTTTCCAGCCCATCCAGAGTGACATTGCTAAAGCATATCTGATCAAGCCACTCCCCTGCTTGGTACACTCCAGTGGTACCTCCATATGACTCTGTTTGGCATATCAAGCCCTTCCCGACCTGACACCCTTCCATAGCTCGTATACACAGAATTCAGAGGATAGAAATGCATATAATATTGTATGTCTTGTCTGTCATTGGAGGACCAGCTTGGCAAAGTGAGGTGGGAGGTGATCACCAGGGGATGAATCCATGACTCCTCTTCCCCTATACCATGGCCAAGTGTTTACCTGGAATGCTATCTTCTCACCTGAACCTTCTACAACCTTTCGTTTTCTTCAAAGTTCAGTTCAAACTCTGCCTTCTACAAGAGGCCTTCCCAGAGCTGCCTCAGCTGCTAGAGTATCCCATCAAATTACCTTCTATCCCCCCTTTTTATAGACAATTGGGGTTAAGTGACTTGCCCAGGGTCACACAGCTAGGAAGTGTCTTAAGTCACATTTGAACTCAGGACCTCCCATCTCCAGGCCTGGCTCTCTTTCCACTGAGCTACCCAGCTGCCCCCTTTTATCTATTTTATAGATATTTGGTAGTCTCTTACTTACATATAGGTTTTTTCCAATTAAGTCCTTACCTTCTGTCTTGGAATCAACACTGTGTATTGGGGACTTGCCCAGGGTCACATTGCTAAGAAGTATCTGAGGCCAGATTTGAACCCATGTTCTCCTGACTCTAAGACTGGCTCTCTGCCCATTATGCCACTTAGCTACCCTTTATTTACAAAATGTAATATTAGCTATGCCTTCTTGCAATTTTTTTGTTAAATATTTCCCAATTGCATTTGAATGTGGTTCGGGCTTTACTCTGATCTTATCCATTCATAGTCTGTCACACTAAATATGAAGAATAAAAATATATTTTACAATGTTTATATGATAGATTTAGAATATTCCTAGGCAGCAAAGCTTGAGAATCTCCACTAATTACAGTAGCAAACCAGTATGCAGAAAAAGAAGAATATATCAGAGAGCCCTAAGTAAAATCTCCAGGATGCTGGCTTTGTGGATGTTTTTAGCAGTTTCAAGTGAAATCTGAAGCCAATGTCAATAACCATTAAGAGGGAGCCACAGATAAGGATTTGTCTGAGAGGGAGAAATTGAAAATGCTTTCTATAAGTAATGACTGCTAAAACAACTATACGGAAATGCAGATGGTGCTGAAAACCCTGGTTGAAAGGAGAAAAGAAAGAAGGAACTGAGCGGGATTAAACTGCAAGGAACAATCTTGGTTGCAGAGGACAAATGCTGAAACGTGCCTCCCTCAATGGAATGGGGAACTCTAGGTGCTGAATAGTGCATGCACACTGCCAGAAGTGAGGGGATGGGAGTGACAGGTATATTTCTATTGGGAAGTGAATATTAGAAGAACAATAGGTAAAAGTTGTGATAAAAGGCAACATATGGTTGAAAAAGAGGAGGGACTGGTAGCCTGGGGAGAGCAGGGATTACCTGAACAAAAGTTAGGGAGACATGAATGGGTTTTGATCTACATTACTGCAGGGAGTACCTGTGTTGAGGAGATCCATTGAAGGACTTACACCTGATTTTAAAAAAAAAGCATGCTTTTCTTCCTTTTTTTGTTTGTTTGATTTTTTAAAAATAAATAAATGAACTGGAAAAAAGTCCAGAGAAGGAAACAAAATGGTCTGAAGGATGGAACAGCTTCTCTAAAAATAGACTCAAACCAATCAGAATTCTTCAATTTGAAAATGGAAGAAACAGCCCCAGTGGATATGATCAAATGAGCTAATAATGATAAAGCACCACATAAATGTTAGCTATTATCACAAAGTTCCTTGCAAACAAGGAACACAGCCTAGGAGTCAGAAGCACCTGGGTGAACCAGCCTCCTTGTGTTCCTTCTTCCTTCCATTCCCACCCTCTTCCCTCTCCTTTCTCTCTCTGTCCTCCTTGCGCCTATCCTGTCCACCTCAGAGCAGCACACAAAGTGTGAGGCAAAGTATGAGGGCTACTCATTGCCAGCTCGTAGATCTGAGATGAATTTCCTTACATAGAGAATTTGCTATCAGCTATTTGGCTATTATCTTGGTCCAAGATTAAAGGACTAGACCAGGGGTCAGCAACGTATGGCTCTCGAGCCATACAGATTCTGGCTCTTTCGAGGGCCAGAAACGGCTCTTTCTGCAGGAGTCATAAAGTCAATTTTTTTTTTTCAGGCACTGTTACAGGAACACGCACTGTGAGCACTGTACGGCTCTCACGAATGACATTTTAAAAAATGTGGCGTTTATGGCTCTCACGGCCAAAAAGGTTGCCAACCCCTGGACTAGACCCGTGTCTAAAGCCACAAGTTCTTACTCCAAAGGAACTGCTTTTTGCCACTTTTTACTATCTCTGTAGTCCCATTTCTCAGGTCCCGACCCTTTTTGGCTAGGCCGCCCTGCTTCCCACAGGCTTAGGCATTCAAAGATTTGACTGGTACTGTAGATTCTGCTACTTGCTGGAGCAGGAAACTTCATTTCTCTGAGACTCAACCATGGAAAACAGCTTGTTCTGCCTGAGGCATTGTGGAGGCAAGAGATATAAAAATGAAAAAGACAGTTCTTTCCCTTTCAGAAGCATCTGTTCTACGGGGTAATAAATGTGTGTTGAATTGAACTGAATTGTTAAGAGGTCTTAAAACACTACAAGTTCTATTGGAAGGGTCTTCTCTGGCCATTACACTGACTCATTGCTGCTCTGTGGAAAATCGATAGAAGTCAGTGAAGCATGGACTTGTTAAAGTTAAAACTGGGGCCTGTAGATGCCACGCATTTCAACCCTTTTGCTTGTTACTGAAGAGGAAACTGATACCACCTGAGAGCAGAAGAAACTGTGTAGGAGGGAGTGTGGTATGGTAGAAAGAAGCAGGAGAAAGAACTTTGGGCAAGTTACTTAGGACAATAGATTTTGAGCTGAACAGGATCTGCCATGTCACTTGACTTGTCCTCCTTTTACATTTGAGGAAATTGAGACCCAAAGAAGTGACTTGACCAAGTTCAGTCAGGTAGTAACAGTGAGAATTTGAACCCAGATCCTCTTTCTCCAGCATAGTGTTTAACTTCTGTGTCTTAGTTTCCTTAGTCATAAAAAAAAGGAGAGGAAAACCTAGTATATGTTACAGGGTTATTATCAGGAGCAAAGGAGACAATGTTTGGAAAAGGTTTTTATAAATCATCTAGTTCTGTAAAAATGTTAGCTTTTAGTAGCAAAGTTTAGGGGTAGAATGCAAGTTTCTAAGTTCAGTGCTTTTTTTCCACCAGACCACCTCATAGTCAAATAAAAATATTCAGTGCTTAACAGTGGTTCGCTGGACAGACAGTCCTGGATCTGGAGTCGGGAAACACGGACCTTTGACATGAGCCGAGGCTCAAATGATTTATGTTCAAAGGCCTTCTAAATTGCAGGCTATTATTATGCAGCCATTTAAGGAACCCGGAGTATTTAGCCTGGGGAAGGGAAGACTGGCGGTGGGTGGGTGCACGGACGAATTTTGAAAGTTAATCTCATGGAGCAGAGATCAGTCTTGTTCTCTTTGTTCCCAGAAGGTTAGACTAGGTGTAAAGGGAGGAAGATGCAAAGAGGCAAAGTTAGCAAGCATGAGGGCTGTCCCAAAGCAGAGCAGGCTCTTGGGGGTGGGCTGGGGTGGTGTTCAGGTTTGAGTTCGGCTAGACAGCCGGGAACATCGTTTGCAACTCAAAGCAGCTGTGATTCGGGGAGCCAGGGATGGGCTCAGAAAGACACGCGAACAAGGCCTAAGATACATGTGCTCACGTCCAGGAAAATGTCAAAAGGCCTTGAGGCTGAAGAAAGGGTAGACAGGCTAAGCAAAGGGGAGAAAGTACCAAGCGCGTAGGTGGACGGGCTTTTGCGGGAAGGGACTATTGTTGAACCGGGCTTAAGACCTCCCAGCCCTCGGCACCCCGGGCGTCAAAGCTCGCCCCGTTCCGGTCTGCCACAGTGGCCCTGGCAACCCCCTCTTCCCTGGGACCGTCCGGGCTAAGGAGGCTGAAGGGGGCCGGAAGTAGCGGGCGGGGCAATCTGGGGTGCTGCTCCACCCAGCGGATCGGATCTCGGATCGCCTTCCCTTCCCGAGATCGGGCGGCGGTTCCGTCAGCCCCCTCTTCGCCCGCTCCAGGGCCCCGAACTCTCAGGGGCTCCGCTTTTCCGAACTGGCCCTCCCCTCGGAGGAGACCCGGGTACAAGAGCCCAAGCGAACTGGGATGCGGGCGGAGCCCTCCCGGGGACCACTTCCCCCTCCTCCGCCTCTTCCCGCGTGACCCTCGGGGGAGGAACACTCTGGCTATCCGGCGCAAGCCCGCGGTCCAGGGCTGAGGAGGCAGGCAGGCGGGCGGGAGGGGGT